>NW_010120487.1:14506-17858 GCF_000699245.1 Pterocles gutturalis
GGAGGATCCATTTCCTTCCCACCCTTTAGTGCTTGGGGTCTGCAACCACATCAAGCCCCACCGACTGACAATGCAAGAAGCTGCAGAGGCCCAACCCTTCCTTTGGGAGCCACAATGCACACCATTAACACCAGCCTGGCTCTGGGGGAAATGCTTTTCACTGTGGGTTGTTCTGCTTTTCCTCTACCGAGGCCTGTGCACCAGGGCCAGCCATGTCCAGCTGTTAACTGGCTGTGCCTGCTGCAGCCCAACAGTCGGAGTGCAGAAGGGGTGAAGCAACACGCAGACGCCTGTCAGGCATGGAGGTAAACATTAAAACACTGCCTAGCAACTGGCATAATAACCGCTTGACATGCAGCTCCGGCAGCAGCTGCAGCGCAGGCAGGCACACCCTGCTTGCACACTGGGGGTGGCAAACCCCCGCCATGGCCAGGGCCGAGCACCCTCTCCCACAAAGTTTCTGCTGCCAAGGGAAAAAGCAAGAACAAGGAGAGTTCGACTCGTGCTGGCGGTTGGGGCTGGGCAGAGGAAGCCAGGGAGGTGCTGCTGCAGAGAGAACAAAGTTTTTGTTGTGTTGTTAGGGACACCCTCAAGGGCAGAGCTGACAGACGACGGAAAAATGAGCGTCATCAGTGCTGACGCTTGTTCCTCCTCCAGCTGCACCTGTGGGTCCTGCCCGGGCAGAGGTATGGGCTTTATGGACAGCACAGAGGATGCTGTGCTGTCCCCGGGGAATGTCCCCTGCGAGCAAGGTGGCAGCCAGGGGTCCCAGCCTGGGGGATGGCTGCTGCACAGCTATTCAGAAAGCACCTTTGAGAGTTGTGAGAGGAGAAAAACTCCACGGCAAAGAGGAGGAAAACTCCATGGCAAAGCATCCAGGACCAGAGGGAGTTCACCAGCAGGGAGCATACAGAGATGGTCCCTGCAGAGGAGCCCATTGGTGGCACAGGACCCCCATGACCACCACAGAAGGGACTCGAAAGACAGAGAAGAGGTTACAGGTTAACACTGATGAAGCAAAGACTGGTACCTGTTAATTACCCCACCCTGCTAGCAGAGCGGCTGGGGGACAAGGCAGCATGACAGCTCTCCCCAGCCCGCCCAGATGGCTGGACAGGCACAGACAGACTGACAAGGAAGGGAACTGACCAGCGGACCTCAGATGCTCTTGGCCATGCGTTAGAAGATGGCTTTTCAGGAAGGGCTGATGAAGAGACTGGGGATCTAATTTGATAAGAGAAGGAATACCCTTAGAAACTCATTTATAAAATTAGTGGGATAATCTTCCTGCTGCTGTTGAAAGAGAACAGTCACAAAAGCCAAAAAGTGCCTTAGTAAAACTAAACAAAACAAAAAAGCCTACCAAAAATTGGTTATCTAGTCTCACTGTGTATACCCTGGAAATGTGGAAGTCAAAGGGAAAGTGAAACATGAGAAGAAAAAAAAGAAAGTAAAGGTGACAAACACCAAAGGAAAATAATTTTAACTATTCAGGGAACTGGATGCAAATGTCTATTTGGAAAAGTAAAAGAGCAGGTGAAGAAATCCCTGAGAGGTCTCAGTTATGGAAAGCTGTAAATCACTGAAAATATCCCATATGCAATGTAGCAAGAGCTATCGTCAACTAAACCTATAAATTTTGGAAATCCATAGAGAAGATTGATCAGATTGCAAGAGGTGATTGCCCACGCTTAGAAAGGAGCAACCAGCCAACAATGCAGCCATCAGCTACCTTCAGAAAGAGAAAACGTGTTGAAAACATTGACCAAGCAACCAACACAGAAACACTTAGATGATAACAAGAGCATAAATAAGAATCAAGAGACTGGTCAAGAATAAAGCAGGTAAAGACAATGCAGCACTCAACACTCAAACATAGATAGAAGCCTGATGGATAAGAACGAACAAACCTTCAGAGCAGGACATGTTGTCACTGCAGCTTCTCACAGCACTTGAGGTGATACTTGCTCAAATGAAACAGGGAAGTCAGCATGCAGCACTGGGTTACTAGCTTGCTTTCAGCCAGTGTCCAGCCTGAACACTTCAGGGAGTTCCTGAAGGGAGTTCTGACAGGTAGACTGAAGGAGATCAGATGCAACAACACAAAACCCCAAAAGCTAGGCAGGCAGCAATACTGAGTAAAATACCTAAGGTTACAATGCCACAGGCTGAGATACTCTTGCCAAAAACAACCCAGGAAAGAGGAATCCAAGATAATCTGTTACCATGGCAACATAAATAGAAATGTAAAATATGGGAATGACTTTCCACCTTCTTGGCTTGAGCTTCTCTAGGTCAAGTGCTAGGGCACTTCTGGCCATCACACTGCAGTGCAGCTGAATAAAGAAAGAGATCCGAGGACAGGTTTAGTGGGGGGAAAAAAAAAAAAAACAAGGAAGACAAACTGAGTATGAAGGTCTTAGTGGCAGGAAAAGCACAGTGGCACCTGATGGTTTCTCCTCTGGTCAGAGAGCCAAGAAAATGTGAAAAGAAGAAGAAAATGGCTTATTCGATCGCAAAGACTCTCTCAAGTCAGAGCTTGAAGATGTTCCTTCCTGGCAGAAGTGCTACTCTGTGGCTGAGACTGCCTACATGAACCAAACATTTCCAGCCCCAGCAGCCTTTGGGCCAGTTTATATAAATATTTTCACAGTGATCTAGCCGTGCTTCATCCCGGAGAGCACTGAAGAGCCACCCGAGTACTCTTTTGGGCTTACACACCTTTACATATGAATGAGTTTGGACTGCTTCTCTGCTTCAAGTTAACAACAATTTTGTTATTTCAGTATTACTAACTTAACAGGGTTGCTTCAATACAGCTGTGTAATGCAAGGCAAAAGCTGATCTACCCAACCATAAATGGTTGCTTCTTCACCTGAATGGTTCTCTTACTAAGCTTTAATTAAGAGTGTTTGTAAGATGTGGGCAGCAAGTGCTCTTCAGAGAACTATTGTGAAAAACAATGGGTTACTTCGCTTAAGTGTAAAATAGGACTGGAGCTGTTACAGGTTAAATCCCTCACTTGCTTTGATGGCATGTGGCAATGGCTGTGGAACCCTCACCTCCTGACACAGCAGGCAGAACAAAGGACAAGGATGGCCCTGAGAGGCCACTGGGAGCAAGGCAATGCACAGCCTTCCAAATACAGTTGCGCTGAAGAATCAATATTGCAATCTGTGGCATAAACGCAATTCCATTAATTCTCCATTAAGCCTTGTGGAGCTGCAAGACACAATCTGAGTCAACAACTGTGTGTGTGTGTATGTACAAATATATATATATATAAAAACATACATATTTAAAGTTACACAGCAGCTAAGTTATTAAGTGATTTTAAACTGTGTTACGGTTT
>NW_010120488.1:0-10463 GCF_000699245.1 Pterocles gutturalis
GCCCAAATCTCCAGCCTGTCTAGGTCTCTGTTTTCCTAACAGGTTTCCATACTGAACACAGCATGATTATCTTTATAAATAGTTTTTTCAGTGCAAGGCTGACAGTGTGACAAAGGAGCCACCCTGTGTCAGCCAAGGAGCTCTCCCTTCCCCTTTAAGTGTCTGAAAGAGTCTTCTCTTCTTCTGACCAAAGAACAGCTTCCATTTTGCACATAATCCTGATGAACTTTATGTCAGCATGTGGTGGGGAAACAGAAATGCAAACATCTGTTTTGTAAGTAGGAGTGCATCTTTTTGAGATACAAACGCATCCATGTTAGCTCTGTCTAGAACAGTTTACCCTGCATCCCCAAGAAAGTCAGCTAAATTCTCAGTTAGACTGTATCCACTCTTCCCACCAGGAAGTTTGTCTTGGATCCTGGACATTGTTACAGAGAATAAGTATTTCTATATCTAGATCTAGCAGGTATGACCATTTTTGGCACAATGACAACAAAGTTTAAAGAGAAGAAAGTTGAGAAATAACAATTCAAATATTATACACAGTCAAACCTTGCTTTTCAGAAAGATTAAACTGCCATTCATTTCAGACAGAGTTGTGGTTGTCCATTGTTTCTGTTACCAAAATTGCAAAGCTGAAGCAATTAGAGTAGCTGAGTAGCTTAGGGCTCTGAATTTAGGTTTCCTTCCTGATGGTTGTTGTGAGATGATGCGAAATGTTCATGGAAGTATTGTGCAAGTTAGCTAAGTGAACAAAGGAAAGCTTCCTAACTGAAACAGCGGAACAAAATAAATGAGCCAAAAACAAACCTCACTTACTGAAATAAGTTAGAAAAGATCTTCTGACTTGAGAAGTTACAGCACCAGGGTTTCCACTGTCAATAAGATATACTGGTAATGCTTGGGTAGGAAATGTGCAAAGCTGTAACAGAACTCCAGCACCAGTTCTTTGTCAGTATCCTGACCAAAAACCTTTTCAGTGGCTTGTCCATTGCAACTGTGTCATTACAAATTACAGCATGGGAATATGCTCAGATAGATAGTTACTGATCAGACAACAAACACACAAGTGTTTTACTTTCTGTCAGTGGGTTAAAAGGATTCTGTTAGTTATGGAGCTTTTTAAGCAATATAGCTGCCAAATAACTCAGCTGTTTTTATTCACAGGCCTTGCAGTAGCACACCAAATTCACTTGTCTAGTAGTTGTTGTTGAACATGTTGTTTGCAGGGTCACCAATGCACATCATACAGTATTTGGGCCATTCCTTGCGAGGCAGTGCTATTGGATAGAAAAGACAGAATTCAGAACAAAGTAAAACAGAGCTTTTGCATTAAAACTGCCACCAATTAAGTTACCTGTTGCTCTCAGTAGTAATCATACTGTCAAACTGTCTTCCTCATAGAGTAAGACAGTGAGAAATTACTGCTAATAGTTACGCAGTTGCTACTGGGTTTGCACATGCAGATGCAGGTGATTGTAGGGAGATATTGCAGTAAGATGGAAAAATTAGGAGATAAGGATACAGAAAGAGGAAGAGAAAATTTCAGTTGAGACAAATTTAAAATAGATATTGCTACGGAAGGGTAAGTTGTGCACAGAAAGATCTTTTCAAATTATTATAGCTTTATCAGTGCTTTTCATGCAAGGGAAAGCCATCTGACTGAAATCACCAATGGATGCTTCTATGTTTTGGGCAAATATGAAGGAGGGAATTTCAGAAATAAATGTGTTATTAAAGCTAGCTAGTTGCAAATTGATCACCAGCAAATGTTGATCTTGGAAATACATTATTACAACACAGACTTCCACGTTTTAGCTAGAAGCTGTGGTCCTCCAGTTGGAAGTAGCAGTAGGATGTTGTCTTCAAACAACCCAGCCATGACAGTGCAACACAGCAAGGAGCTGAGCAGAATGTATAATTTAGTGGCAGCCAGGCTCTCCGGGTGAAGAGAAGAGAACAGTGTGGCCTTACATTATTGTAAGAATCAGGATTTCCAGACTTCAGCTTGAAATTCTAGACATCAAGTTATACCATTCTGACCCAAAGGTGTTGCTCAAGCCAAATCCTCTGACTCCTATAAGTGAAGAATATAATGTGTGGAACTAGATGAGAGAAAATCCTATCCACAAGCCCGCACAAGTGCATTAGGGCTAGGCCTGCAATTAGCTCTGGAGGCAAACATTATGATGAAGTCACTTTCCTGCCAGGTACCAGGCAATTTCTTGAGGAAAACACATATGTGGTAGAGAAATGGCTTTTACTATCAGCTCTGTATAATTAGGATCCTCAAAATATTTTAAAGGTTTCAATGGTCTTTTTAGTGCTTTTCTAGCTTCACTGCATCAGGTTTCCACTTACTTTTATGGATTTAAAATGGCCCTTTAACACCAGGGCACATCAGAAAACAAAACAAAGAAAAAAAGCAAAAACAACAACAGCAACAAACCACAGATAAATAAATAGATAAATAAATAAATAGATGATAGATAGATAGATAGATAGATAGATAGATAAATAAATATTTCTGGGATTTCTGTAACATCTTTCCGTCTTCACCAAGCACAACTAACTGATATTAAAAGAAATTATAACACTCCATATTAGCTATAGGACAAGTATTTACGTGGTGTAGAAATGAAGACTGCATGTGCAAATGAAGAGTCTCTATGCAAATATGTGTAGAGTGGGGAAAAAACAGGAGTTAAAGACTGCGCAGGCCTGCAGAGCTACGACCTTATTGGCATCACAGAGACATGGTGGGATGGGTTTTATGACTGGAATGTTGGAATGGAGGGAAACAGGCTCTTCTGGAAAAACAGGCAGGGGAGATGAGGAGGGGGTGTTGCCCTCTATGTCAATGAAGGCTGGAGTGCATAGAGCTTTGCCTGGGGATGGATGAGGAGCTGACTGAGAGCCTATGGGTCAGGATTAAAGGGAAAGCAGGGATAAGGGACATTATAGTGGGGGTCTGCTGCAGACCACCTGACCAGGAAGAGCAAGCTGATGAGATCCTCTATAGGCAGATACGTGCACCCGTGGTCCTTATGGGGGAGTTCAACCACCCTGATATCTGTTGGAGAGACAACATAGCAGGGCATAAGCAATCCAGAAGGTTTCTGGAGTATGCTGATGATTACTTCCTCCTCCAAGTGATAGAGGAGCCAATGAGGAGAGGTACTATGCTGGACCTTGTTATCACCAACAAGGAGACTCCAGGAAAGCCTTGGTTGTAGTGACCATGAAGTGGTGGAATTCAAGATCTTTAGGGCAGTGAGGAGGCTGCATAGCAAACTGACTACCTTGGACTTCAGGAGACCAGACTACGACCTCTTCAGGGATCTGCTCAGTGGAGTACCATGGGACAAAGCGCTGGAGGGGAGCAGGGCCCAAGAAAGCTGGTTAATATTCAAGGACCAGCTCCTCCAGGCTCAGGAGCGATGCATCCCAGGAAAGAGGAAGGAAGGCAAAAATTCCAGGAGGCCTGCATGGGTGAACAAGGAACTCCTGGACAAACCTGAACCCAAAAAAGGAGCCTATAGAGGGTGGAAGCAAGGACAGGTAACCTGGGAGGATTACAGAGAAATTGTCTGAACAGCTAGCCATCAGGTTAGGAAAGATAAAGCCCTGATAGAATTAAATCTGGCCAGGGACATCAAGGGCAACAAGAAAAGCTTCTATAAGTATGCCAGGAATTAAAGAAAGACTAGGGATACTGTAGGCCCTCTCAAGAAGGAAGCTGGAGACCTTTCTACCCAGAATATTGAGAAGGCTGAGGTCCTCAATGACTTTTTTGCCTCAGTCTTTACTGAAAAGGGCTCAAGCCACACCGCCCAAACCACCGAAGGCAAAAGCAGAGACTGGGAAAATGAAGAACCACCCACTGTAGGAGAAGATGAGGTGCAAGACCACTAAGAAACCTGAAGGTGCACAGCTCCATGGGGTTGGATAAGGTGCATCCATGGGTCCTGAGCAAACTGACAGACATAGTTGCTAAGTCACTACCCATCATATTTGAGAAGTCATGGCAATCTGGCAGTCTGGGGAACTTCCTGCTAACTGAAAAAGGGGAAATATAATCCCCATTTTTAAGAAAGGAAAGAAGGAAGACCCAGGGAACTTCAGACCAGTCAGTGTCACCTCTGTGCCCAGGAATATTATGGAGCAGATCCTCCTGGAGACTATGCTGAAGCATAAGGAAAATAAGGAGGCTATTGGTGAGAGCCAACATGGATTCACCAAGGGAAAGTCATGCCTGACAAATTTAGTGGCCCTCTATGATGGAGCTACAGCACTGGTGGATAAGGGAAGAGCAACTGACATTATCTACCTGGACTTGTGCAAAGCATTGGACCCAGTCCCACATGACATTCTTGTCTCTAAATTGGAGAGACGTGGATTTGACAGAAGGACCACTCAGCAGATAAGGAATTGGCTGGATGGTCACACCCAAAGTGTTGTGGTCAATGGCTCAATGTCCAAGTAGAGACCAGTGACAAGGGGTGTTCCACAGGGGTCAATATTGGGATCAGTGTTAAGATCATATTCGAGAAGTCGTGGCACTCTGGTGAAGTTCCCACACATTGGAAAAGGGGAAACAACCCCCATTTTTAAAAAAGGAAATAAAGAAGACCTGGGAAACTACAGGCCGGTCAGTCTCACCTCTGTGCCTGGCAAGATCATGGAGCAAATCTTCCTGGAATTTGTGCTAAGGCCCACGGAAAACAAGCAGGTGACTGATGACAACCAACACGGCTTTACCAAGGGAAAATTGTGCCTAAGGAATTTGGTGGCCTTCTATGACACGGCCAAGGCACTGGTGGATAGAGGAAGGGCGACTCACATCACCTACCTGGACTTGTGCAAAGCCTTGTGCTAAGGCCCACGGAAAACAAGCAGGTGACTGATGACAACCAACACGGCTTTACCAAGGGAAAATTGTGCCTAAGGAATTTGGTGGCCTTCTATGACACGGCCAAGGCACTGGTGGATAGAGGAAGGGCGACTCACATCACCTACCTGGACTTGTGCAAAGCCTTTGACACAGTCCGACATGACATCCTTGTCTCTAAGTTGGAGGAACATGGATTTGATGGAAGGACCACTCGCTGGATAAGGAATTGGCTAGATGGCCGCACTCAAAGAGTTGTAGTCAATGGATCAATGTCCAAGTGGAGACCAGTGATGAGTGGTGTTCTGTAGGGGTTGCTACCGGGACCACCGTTGTTTAACATCTTTATTGGAGACATGGACAGCGGGATTGAGTGCACCCTCAGCAAGTTTGCTGATGACACCAAGCTGTGTGGTGTGGTGGACATGCTAAGGGATGCCAGCCAGAGGGACCTTGACAGGCTTGAGAGGTGGGCCTGTGGAAACCTCATGAAGTTCAGCAAGGCCAAGTATAAGGTCCTGCACCGGGATTGGGGCAATCCCAAGCCTACATAGAGGCTGGGAGGAGAATGGATTGAGAGCAGCCCTGAAGAGAAGGACATAGGGGTGCTGGTACATGAGAAGCTGAGCATGAGCTGGCAATGTATGCTTGCAGCCCAGAAAGCCAGTCATGTCCTGGGCTGCATCAAAAGAAGCGTGACCAGAAGGTCAAGGGAGGTAATTCTCTCTGTCTACTCCACTCTTGTGAGACCGTACCTGGAGGTCTGCATCCAGCTCTGGAGTCCTCAGCACAGGAAAGATATGGACCTGGTAGAGCAAGGCGGGAGGAGGTCCACGAAGATGGTCAGAGGGCTGCAGCACCTCCCACACGAGGAGAGGCTGAGAGAGTTGGGCTTGTTTAGCCTAGAGAAGAGAAGGCTCTGAGGAGACCTTATAGCAGCCTGCCAGTACCTGAAGGGGGCTACAGGAGAGATGGGGAGGCACTCTTTATCAGGGAGTGCAGTAGTGACAGGAGAAGGGGTAATGACTTTAAGCTGAAAGAGAGTAGATTTAGATCAGGTATTAGGAGGAAGTTTTTCGCTGTGAGGGTGGTTTGACACTGTAACTGGTTGCCAAGGGAAGCTGTGGATACCCCATCCCTGGAGGTGTTCAAGGCCAGGTTGGATGAGGTTTTGAGCAACCTGGTCTACTGGAAGGTGTCCCTGTCCTTGACGGGGGGGTTGGAACTAGATGATCTTGAAGGTCTCTTCCAACCCAATCCATTCCTTGACTCTATGAAATTTTTTCTTTTTTACTGCTCTTTTGCATTGTATCAGTTCTTTAATTTGTATGTTCACTAGTTTTTTGGTTTACTGCATTAGTTTAGAGTTCAAGATTCTTGAGACTTTATTACTTTCTCTAGCACAGTTGCATCATCCTTTTAGATCTTAACTTTGAATTAAATTGAAACCAATGAAATAACATGGCTGGGTATTAGTGAAAATCATTTCTACATAAGAGACTCACCAATCAGGCTTAAGTAGTGTAAATGTTTTTTTAAAAAGGACATAGGGAGTTATGCCCATTAGATTATTGTCACACTGTGACTGTAACCTAATCGACACTTAGACAAGCACTCAATGATGGAAAAGTGGTTCAGCCAGTCAGTCACAGCTTAAGCCCTTCCTATGTAACAGGTATTCCTGTTTAGTACATATAGCTGTTTGTCTTCTTCAGAGACTATTATTCATCTTCTAACTGATTCTCTCTGTAGTCACCACTGTGTTTCTTAAATTCAAAAAAAACCAAGACCTGATTTGCTTTTTGGAAACTTGGTAATGGTATCTAAGTCTGTAAGAGATTGGTAAGGTGACTTTCTAAATTTACTTTGTAATCGCTATGTTGTTACCTGGACTTTACAAGTAGTGATTAATTCACACTGATTTTTTTTCTTTTTTCTCTTCATCTGAACCACTTAAACATGGGAAGGTTCAAGAATAAAATAGACACCAGATCCAGAAGACCACAGAGTTGAGAAGAACAAATTCTTATTTCTTTACAGTCCCCAAGACGTACATCACGTTGACATTCTTAAAATCAAAGTTGACCATATATTGTCGGTTTTTGCATCCTCCAAAAGCTTTCACTGAAGATGAGACATAACCTAACTGTTATAGTAAAATATGCTATTTAAAAAGGAGAAAGAAATAAAGAGAGAATAAGCCACAACATCTAAATCCAAATCTTAAACCTTGTGCATGCATAAGTAGTTACCTAGACAACAGAAATACTTGTGTTATTTAAGTTACACTCCCATCAAAGGAATTTTCTGAATCAGATCACTAAGACATACTAATAGCTCATTTTGGAAATAGACTAACGTAAAAACATCTTTTATGTAAAGTCCCTTAAGTAGCTTTTATTTCAGCCTTTTTTCTTACTGTCAAGGTGCCAAAAAAATTATGTTGCAGGAGGTTAAAATAATTTAGAAACGTTGAATTATTAAATCTTTTCTAACAGTTTGAAATATTCTGAGAAAACTCCTAGCACTATTATGTTAATTATCATCCTGAGTCTGAGTCAATATTTTCTCAAGTTCATCAGTAACGACGATCATCAAACATAAACAGCAGTGCAACTGCCTGAACCACTATTTGGGTCTCAGACTCACTTGTTCCCTGTCCTGGTTTCAGCTGAGAGTGAGTTCACTTTCTTCATAGTAGCTAGCAAGAGGCTGTGTTTTGGATTTGTGCTCAGAAGAAAGCTGATAACAATGATGTTTATAGTTGTCAGGACAGCCCAAGGTCTTTCAGCTTCTTGGCTGTCCACAGGTGCAGGAGAAGCTGTGAGGGAGCAGTTACAAGTGTAAGATTTGATCTTAGGTTTGGGATTGAGACCTACAGTGGCCAATAGTCTATTCCACAACATACATGTCATGCCCAGTATGTAGGTGAGGGCCCTCTGGAAGCTCATCCCTTTTTGTTCCAGGTCCCTTTTGGTTCCAGATACATTTTGCTCCAGGTTGGCTCTCTCAGGGTGGTCCCTCTCACGGGGCCTTCTCCCTCCCTTGGTCAGCTCTCAGTCTGGGATCCTCAGGCTGCTATCTCCATTCCAGGAGTGCAGTTTCAGGACTCTCTCTGCTCCAGGATCGTTAGCCAGGAACAGTCTGGGTCTTGGTCATCAGGTGGTGAGCAGTATCACTGTGTATCACTCATCTGTATATTTGTATATATGATTTGTTTCAAAGTTATTGTAGTATAGTTATTCAATTGTTCTTATCTCAACCCATGAGTTTATTTTTTTCCCTTTATCCCTTTAATTCTCTCCCCCATCCCCAGGAACAGGGGGGAGTGAGAGAGTGGCTTGTGGGGCTGGCTGCCAGACAAGGCTAACACGTCACATTCCCTTATCCCTTATGGTATTGCACCACTCATCCGTGATGCCTCTCTAGAAAGGAACAGCAGAACAGAGAAGGCTTTTTAGGAATTTAACCAAGTCTTTTTCAAATGAGACAGTGAAAAAAAGGCTTTCCAGAGGAGTGGAAAGTCCAGTTTGATGTGCAATAATCAACCAATTAATTTGCTTCAGCTTTTTATAATATTTGCTGATTTCATGTGACAAAATCTGAGACTCAGACTTTTGAGAGACTTTTGTGTCAAGATTCAAAGAGCTGTGTGTCTTGGCTTCATGCCAATATGAGGCTTGGGTCAGCATCAGTCTTTCATCCCTGCCTGTCGTTCTCTAGTGGAAGGGAGAAAAGAGCTGAGAGTTTCATCCTAGGACACCACAAGATCCACCCTTCTTGGAATACTTTTAATGTTTCATTGCTGGATAACTGCTGCAGTACTAGACTATCACGTTGCAGAGTCAGTATACCCTGAGATCCTGAAAACAGGGAGACCCTCTAATCTTACATAAGGCTTTTTTTTTTTTTTTTTTAAGGCAGTCAGGCACTTATTTGTATACGTAGGTAAACTGAAGTAAGCTAAGATAAGGTACTGTCAGTTATGCCTTTTGCTCATACTCCAGTTGGCTGAGAGCAAAGAGGCTCAAGATAACCCCAGTATATCTGTAAATCTCATCAATCTTTGTATGAGTAACACGGGTCAAAAAAAATCTTCCTTTTAGAGTCAAGTGACAAAGACAGTACAGCCAGAAGCAGGTCTCAGGTCAGACTGCCTTTAGAGCAAGTCGGGTGCAGCAAACTCAAGCTACAGCAACATTGTAGCTAGCAACTCGCATACATTTGGTCCAGCAGGAAGGAAAGGAAACCATTACTGACGGTTTCTCAAAGGGATTAAATGCTTCATCCAAAGGTGATACAGAAATGCTAACTGCTCCTCAGCAGCAACAGTTCTTTGCCATCTTTAATACTAACTAATTATCAAGATAGTAAATGGTTCAGTGTAAGACAAAAGAAAAAATTCAGGGCAGCATTTAGCCTACCTCCAAGACTGTGTTCCATCAGATGTGCTAAAGATATTGGAAAGAGGCACTGAAGTTCAAAAGAACTAGTTAGTCTGAACAATTCCTCTGTAATGAGTCCTTCCTATCAAAAAGCTCTTAGAGTTAGGCAGACAAATGATTAGTTACCAGAAACTGGGTGCCTTTTTCCCTTGATTGATTTTATTTTTTTCTTACATAAAATTTTAAAATGTCATGAGTTACCAGAAGCTCTCAGCCCAGTAATTTTTTTACCATAGTTTACACCTATATTGTTTAATTAATTTAAACACCATAACAGTTACTTTTTCAGAAAGCTTTTTTGGCAGAGAATTTTACAAAGCAAGGAAAAAAAAAAAAGCAATCCTAGATAAGTATAAATTTAAGCAGATGTGAAGCACACAAGCTTGTTCATTAGCATAATAAAGTCAGCATTAAATGTCAACCACAAATGTTTTTTACCTAATAAAAACAGATTATCCCAGAATAATTAAACAAATTATGTTTAAACATAACTTACATTCTTACAGTTAAAGTCAAATTAACAAATCAGTGGGCTTCTGGAGAAAATGGCATCTTCATTTGTTGGTTACAAAATATTTTGTCATATATAGTGATATTTGCCTGGGTAGTATCTTAAATTATTTCTGATCTCTTTGCTTGTGTTAGTAAAATGTAAGATTTGCAGGTCATCTGCATGATACTGGATTTGAGCAGAGGAGAACACTGACAGGTCAGGTCATGTCATGCTGATGAGCGAAAGTAGTAGTAAATAATGATATGACCTTTAAAAGACCGGTCTAGCTGTCAATGAACTGAGTACATAAATTCTTCCCGCAAACTCATCTAACAGCTGTAAAAATACTCATGGCAATACAAAACGGATATGAATAAATATTACAAGCCACCTGGATATTAAATGAAAACTGCTTTGTATTCTAGTGCAAGAAGTCACTTTGCTGTGATAAAGCTCAACTATTTCCACACCATCTTCATAACCATTTGACAAATCTAAGACAAAAATAACAACCCAAATCTTTATGAACATGCATTTTATTTTGATAAAGACCATTTGAGAATGTGAGGCCATGTCACTAAACATTAGATCTGGAGTAGCAAGCATTGTGCAGAAGTATTCCAGTTTACGGCTT
>NW_010120488.1:10494-33022 GCF_000699245.1 Pterocles gutturalis
ATAAACTACCAAGACAAGAAGTTATATTATTCCTGTGTCTTATAGGAGGATATAAAAGGCCAAACCTTAGGTTTTGGTGTGTTTGGTTTGGTTTTATATATATATATATATATATATGGTGGCAAAGAAGAAGCTATGATTTTTCTCCCCCAAAAAACCCATCCTTCACAATGTTAGTTCGAATGGAAAGGTGAAATCATGGTAATAAATACACACAACATTGTATCGGTGGAATATTGACAACAGATCTTGGAGTTAAATCCACCGTCATCCTGTTTACTGTTCACATATAGTAATGCAGTCTCACTTGCAATGGTATTTGAAGCTGCAGCAGTAGTTTGCAAGTGCAAAGGATGCTACCTGTGCCATATTGTATACTGGTGCATACATTCAGAGGGGCAAGTCATTTCACAGGGTTTTGATATCTTAATCTGGAGAAGAGACCTTTCTAAACTTACCTACATACTTGGTTTCCTATTTCAAGCCAATTCAGAAGAGAGAGTGTGTACATCACACAGCTGTTCCTAGGGTAGCAATCTCAGTAAATTATCTCAGCTTGGATACCCATAGCTCAATGTACTCAAAACACATTACAAGTTTTCAAAATCCATTTTGAAAGCACAATTCTACTCACTTTGCAATGAGGCAATCTACTTTTGCAAGGATAGTGCAACGCACAAGTTTTCTTATGTCATGTGTATGCCTAATTTCTATTTCTTGCATTCCCATTCTTGGGTCAATATAATTTATTTACCAAGTTTCATGCTGCTGAGAAGAAAAAGCTATTGTAATTATCATGTATTTTTCTCTTATCTTCTGTATTTTTCTGTCATCTTCTGTAGAGAGTTAAAACTTTATATATATATATATACATTAATGTGTATATGTGTCTAGGAATTAGAAAGAGAAAGGCAGAATATTTTGAAGTCACTGTGAAACAATGAATAGCATATTGTTGTTTTGCTTAAAGCATTATTCTGAGATCTGTACTAATTGTATCACAATCCCTTTTTTAAATAATCATTTTTAAAAAAAGAAATGTGCTGTCTTTCTGATATACATTGATTCCAAACCTATCATGGTTGCATTGCTTGATTTCAGCATGGAAAAGAATCATTACAGATAAAAATTGCTTCAGCTATTCTTGGCTAGAAGAAATAATTTTCTGTGATTGCTCTATTGTAATATTGTTTTTACTTGAAATAAAAAATATTTGTTTTGTGGGGGCAAGTTTCTTTCTTTGCTAGCTTCACACATCCTTATTTTCTCTGGGTTTACTTTCTTTACAACTTATATACAAGATACTGTTCCATGTAGAAATTTTGTTAACATACATTCTGTGCTGTTTGTCCAGTTTATAGAATGTAGTTAAATTGATGTTCACTCTGAATAACATCAAATGTATTCTTTATGTGTGAGAATTTCAGTCACTCCAAGTACCGGCTTCACTTCAGCTTTTCCAGAGACGTATTGTGGAAACCATCGCCTTGTTCACAATCTTATTTTTTAAGTCTCCCTGTACATCTCCCTGTACTTCAGTTTATCAGAGTTTATTGAAAAATATTATCTCCAAATAACTAAATAAGGATAAGTCTTGCATTGGTGGTATATGCTATACATTGTAATATGTCAATATTGTCTTTTCATCTAAACTCATCCCAGTGTCAGCATTGCTAGATGGAATTAATAGAGTAGTGAAGTAGCTCTTGTACTAATATAACGTGAGACTGTTCCTGGGCCAAAGTCTCAAGAGACTTTACATGATTTTTTTTTTTTTTTTTAACATTTAAAATAAGAATTAAGTTCAAAGATCTCATACTTCAAGTTCAGTACAATTTTGGAAAAATGTGCCATTGAAGGAAATTTTCAGAAAGTGTTTTGTTTGGACAACAAAGCATGGAAATATCTTGACTTATCTATGTTTTCTATTAGAAATTGTTTAAATTTTTGTGTTTAAGGCTGAAAATTAAATGAAACTTTAAGTAAATTTTTCCTTTTATTTTCGTTTAACTGAAAATATGAGGGAGAGGGAATCATTTTACATCTTTGAGATTCTTCTTTCCTTTTCATAATAAGCATACATAACACAGGTTATTCCTCCATATCTACCTGCCTTTCAACTGCAGTAGAGACAAAAGTAAAGGATACTGACATTTTCTCAATTTCATTGATATTTATTTCTGATATACAAAAAAATACCAGAAATCCCTTGTGAATTACCAACTACTGTCCCCAGAAACTAGGATACCAAAGCAGATAATTACTAAAATGTGAGTAGGTTTAAACGTTGCCATCCATATGACAAAAGAAAAACACAGAAAGAGATTTGGGGATCTAGTCACCTTCACTTTCGTTACTCTCATGTCTATTTCTCTCCTACTGAAATTAATGAGTACATTACAACCAAAATTCTATAAAGCTCTATGAAAATGTGTGTTTGTTATGTGAAATCACCAGAAAAGAGCCTAGAAAAATTCCATGGACCTTTGGGTCCCTGTACATCAGGCCACTAATGAGAGAGGGCAAAGCATCTTCTGAGCTTAATTTCAAACTGTTTCCAACATTACTTTGGTCTTCCTGAGTTGCACCAGAACAAGTGCTTCCTTGTCACCCACATGAATCTGCAAGGGAATTTGATGTCCAAATAAAGAAAATGGTGATTCAGGAATTATTATTTGAATACCTTTAGTGTCCTGTTGTCTTCTGTAATGCAGTTCTTCCATTGCATCTTTAGGTTTCTTTTGGTTTCCAAACAAAATTTACCAGTTTCTGCTAAATTGTCTTAGCTAGATAATGCCATGTCATGGCTCTCCATACTGGGAACAGAGATAAGCCAATCTGAAGGGTCTTGAAGTAAATAGTTTCTTGAAGAAGCACACTGAACCTCAGAACTTGCATCTGCATGGGTGGATTTTGCATAATATGTCAGAAAAGGACTGTGAGCTAGTCAAAACAGTAGTGAAGGGGCAGGTAAGATTTGTGTCACCTCAATCCCCCTTTTGGCTTATTGTTTCAGGGGAAATAAGTTTCATTACATATTTGATTTTGCAGAAGATCTTGGCAATGTTACAGCTATTTGTAGAGGTGGAGTTACGATGGCTCCAAAATAATAGCTGATTTATTGACAACTAAAGATAAAATTAGGTTTTATCATCATGCTTGAGGGGGATAGCCGTTCTTCTCAGCAGTATATGCTGCCCAAAGAAGCTTCTACCACAAAAAAGGTTAATGAGTCAACACACATGGAAGTTTGCAGCTACCCTATCAAATACTAATCATCAATGTGTGTCACGCCAAAATCAAGAAAAAAGCATTTCTATTTTCATTTTATTTGTAATTTATAAGCTGGACAGGTCTGTGTTCCCTTGCTAAATCATCAGCAAGGCAAATCCTGAACCTGAGGAGGAACAAACACAGGCACCAATGTGTGCTAGGGGCCACACAGATTTGTAGAAAAGGACATGGAGGTCCTGGTGGACAGCAAGTTGAATATGAGCCAGCAATGTGTCCTTGTTGCAAAGACAGCTAGAGTATCTTGGGCTGCATCAGGAGGGGTGTTGCCGTCTGGTGGAGGGAGGTGACCTTTCTCCTCTGCTTAGCCCTGTTGAGGCCACACCTGGAGTGCTGGGTCCAGTTCTGAGCTCCTCAGAACAAGAAACATGGACGTACTAGTCCAGTAAAGCCCCAAAAAGATGATGAAGGGTGTGGAGAACTATTCGTGCAGTTTTACAGAGACTGCAAATTGACTGTCTTCAATGACTCGTGGTGTCTAAAAACATTCCAGTTGTAGACAAGAGGATGGCGAGGAGTGCTCCAAAGACTTTACTAACAATGGACTCAATCGTAGAAGGTCCAATAAGGCGAAGCCTCGAGGCCTCGTGATGTCCAGTTGTAGATAAGATGACGAGGAATGCGTCGAAGGCCTTACTCCGTGGACTGGCAAAACCCCTGCTGAGTAAGGCCATCAACAATGGACAGCAAGCCCCTGCTGAGTCTAACAATGGACTCAGTCTTGCTCTTACAACACAGTAGCAAATATGTGCTGAGCAAGGCATTGCCTCTGCCTATAAGAGGTGAATAAGCAAAGAGAAGGTGTGCTTGCACCCACCACCTGAGGACTCCTGAGATGCTGACAGACTGATCGAGCAACACCCCCCCCCTTCCCAGATGCCTACGCTTTTCTCCAAGGATTCAAAGAGTGGTGAAAACATTTCTCTCTCTTTTCTCTTTTTCCTTTCTTTTTCTCTTCAAGTATCTCTTGATCTCTCTCTCTCTGGCACATATGGCAACACCTTATAAGTTTTATGCCAGCTCCTTTTGGGGCTGTTTTAGCAGGTTTTCTGTAGGTTGTTTGTTTTAATATTGAAAAGTGATTACAAGTGTTGAGAACGGTTGCAGGTTAAGTGATTGCAAGTTTTGTGAGCGGCTGCGGGTTTCTTAGTATTGTTGGAAATTATGCTGTCTCTATCACATTGCTGTAAGATTTGGTGTTGTTGGCAGTTGGTAGTGTTGTCATGAATTGTCTTTGCCAATTAATTTGTTTTCTTTTATAATTCTGTTAAGTTTAATGCCAGCTCCTTTTGGGGGCTTGTTTAGTAGGTTTTCATGTAGATTGCTTATTTTGGTGGTGCTTATTACTAACCCTAGTGATATTGGTAAATATGTTTTTCTTACCCCATTACTATGAGATTTTGTGTTATTAGTGGATGGTAAAATATTCATGGGTTGTCTTTACCAAGTGATTTTCCTTTTCCCTTGACCCTGTTGTATACCCCACATTTTCCCTCTCCCATAAGCAATTATATACCCCACATTTTCCCTTTTTCCCTAAACAATTATATGCATTAAAATTATAAGCCAGTACGCAATTCTTTGGTGCCGTCTCACCTTAATTTGCCCCAAAGGAACATATATAGAACCTCCGCGAACCCCACTCATCCCACCCAGGGTGGTTCTATGTGCTGGGTCGCGACAAAGGGACAGGAGCATCTCTCATATGAGAAGAGGCTGAGAGAGATTGGACTGTTCAACCTGGAGAATAGAAGTCTCATAGGCATCTTTTCCACAGGTATAAATACCTGATGGGAAAATGTAAAGAAGATGACAGCAAACTCTCTTCTCAGTGGTGCCCAGAGGCAGGACAGACAGCAATGGGCACAAACTGAAATATGGGACATTCTTTTTAAACATAAGAAAAACAAAAGCTTTTCATTTTGTGATCAAAGTCTGGACCAGTTAACCCCAAGAGGCTGAGTCATCTACAACCTTCAAAACCTGACTGGACATGGTCCTGAGCATCTGCTCTAGGTCATAATCTTTTTGAAAAGCATATGAATGGAGAGAGTGTGAGTTTCAGAGTGGTCTGCCATGCACTGGGGAGCCTCAGAACCCAGATGGTGTCTGAGAAACCTGTCTTGTGAAAAAAAATGCAAAAATATGTAGGAACGAAAAAAAAATCACTAAGACCTACAGAAGAAAGAAAATGCACAGGAACAATGTATGAAGAAATACACAGACATTTTTCTACAGAGAGAACATACCTTTTTACATATACAGTGACAGCAAGTGTTTTTTCTAGGATGCATAAGTATGTTATATTTAAGGAAGGTAATTTGGCGTTACAGCCTTCTTTGTGCCTGTAAGAGCTCTGAATGGCAGAGCCATACAACTTCTGTGAACTTCCTCCACTTTGACAGAAGTCACACTCCAGAATTCAGAGGGAACATAGTCTGACTTTGCACCCCCAGAAACTTCACTTGGTGCATATGATCTCTGCAGCATCTATACAGTGCAACTGGTTCCTCTGGTCCATATAGGTATAAAAATAAACATCTAAGCATTATTTTATATTTTAAAAAGATACACTTTTCTACATGCAAAAAATACACTTCTTCTCTTGAAAAAAATGCAGTTTATTCTTTGTAAGTGCAGTAGGAATATGTTTTCAATGCTAGATTTCATTAGACTAACATAGTGACAGAAAATATGTAAACTCTGTTGATGTGAAATACACACTGAAGACATTTTTGTCACTAACAAAAACAGAAAAGTTGGGGACAGTTGCATTGTGCTAAAAAAGAATTTCCTTTCTATGTATTGTTTATTATTAGCTTCCAAAACAAGATATCAGTCCTCATAAAAATGGCTATAGCAACATTTGTTTCACTATACCTCATCTAAAAGGAGATGTAATTTGTCACATGCCTCAAAGGCTTATGACACGGACAAAAGGATTTTGTTGGTGGTGGCTTTGGGGGGTATTTTTTCTGCTTTGGATTTGTTCTGCTTTTTCCCCAGAGAAAATCAAAGCAAAGCACAGCTAATGGAAATTTTAATCTATAGATTTAGAAAACCATATCGTTACAGCTCATAGACAGCAGTCGAAAGCTGACATAGCTTGGTCAGTTTTTCATAGAGCATAAAGGGGCATTTACTCCTACAGACAGAAGGTGAATATTTTGTAACCCAGTTGCTAAAAAGTCAGCTCCTAATCCATATTTCAACATTTACCATAAAAGTCCAGATTTCCAAAAGTGCCAATCTGCAGTTCCTGCTGCTTTCTGCATGGGTAACACATTTGAAAAACAGATCTTGTTTTTTATGCCCTGCATGAGTATTTAACAATCTCACTTTAAAAGCTGAAGAAGGAGAATCTAGGATAAATTTTTGTTTTTTTTTTTCCTTTCTTCTCCTTCCCCTTCCAACCTTGACGCCCCCTCCCCGCCCCCCCAGGTGAAATAAAATTGCACGTGGGCAAGGAAAAACTGGTCTCTTAGGACAGGAGGCATTGTCCCCTCTATTGGTAACTCTAATTTGGCAATGGAATTTTCAAGTGATTCTCTGGAGTTCTTGAACTGTGGCTGGAATTTGCAGGTGAGATTTGGTGCTCAACTTACTTAAACTCCTTGGCAAATTTCCAGTCTAGTTTCTGCCAACTTGTCCAACTCCAAGAATTTGTAGGAGTGGACTCAGAGGATCACAGAATGGTTGAGGCTGGATGTGACCTTTGAAGGTCTTCTTGTCCAGGCCCCACACTCAAACAAGACCACCTACAGATTGTTGCCTAGGACCATATCCAGTTGGCTTTTGAATTTTTCCAAGGGTGGAGACTCCATAACTGCCCTGGGTAACCCAACTCATTGAAAGCATTTTGTGAAGAACTTGCAGATGAATGGTGTCTGGAAAGAGAAGAAAATTCTGAATAACACATATAAGATCAATAAATTATTTCCATCTGGAACAACAAATGTTGGATTAAATTATGGTTTAGTTATGAAGTCTGCATTAATAAATATAATCAGTGTGTCTTTCTCAATCAACCTTCCCCAAATTAAATACATATTAAACATACTTACAGAGAACCAAATTTATCGTTGATCAGGGAAAGTTAATTCTCAATTGCTAAAGATGTTCTCCCTGTACTCTCTGTGATGCTCTGTGACCAGAAACTGAAAGATCTATGAAGTCTGGTTTGGCTGTCTCTTGCTAGTGTGGCTACCCTGGAGAAGAAGTGTGCTAGCAGTCCCTCAAAGCAGTTTGTAAGCTGTATGTCAGACACGCTTGACCGTAGTATGTCAAATGCCTATTCACACAAGTAAATTAGTTTAGATTCTGAAGATGGCCTAAAATTAAATCCCTATTTTCATACAAAGTCAATAAAAGGTCCAAAAGTATGATGCTGTAGATTTATTAATATAATTTTCCAGTCTTAGGTTAATTTCTACTGATGAAACAGAGGATTAACCTATAAACCAAGACCTCTCAAATAGACAAAATTCTGTCATTGCTCCTGAGGGCAACCTTTGAGTGTGCAATTTACTGATTACTAAAGCTGTATAAAATCCTTTGAGCAAAAAAAAAATTAACAGAAAATAATGTTTTGACATTTTGGTGGGAAAAAACCATCAAACTAGAAAACATTTGTGCTTTTTTATACTGTTTTCCCTTTCCTGGAAATAAAAAAAAATAAATCTATGTGACATTGTTTTATTTGAGTTTTTGCTAGTTTTTTCTTTCAAAAGTGAGGCCAGATTTTTGTTTAGAAATATTCTTCTTTGCAGAAATTCTAGGGGAGAAAGGCACAAGTTTTACTAGTTGAGAAACCAGCTTGTGTTAGGAGATAAAAACAGCAAGATTTTCATCTTTCCAACTTACTAACGGTTTGTGTTTCCTAGGAGGTTGCATCATGTTAGAGAAATACTTTAACGGGAATGGTTTCTGATTTTATCACAGACAAATCCTCACTGAAGGGGAGTGTTTCAAATCCATACTCTCTTTCTTGTTTACTGTTCTGTTCATCAGTCCTGTAGTTTTCTTGAAGGTAGGCAAAATTTATGAGACAGTAAACACAGAAGCTCAGTTTATCTGCAGAACTTTTTATAGTAGGGAAGAACGCGTTAAGAACAAGTCTCTGGTGAGTCTCCCAGAATCAGAGGATCAGCTCAAATATTTTTAGATAAGAAATCTTGCATATCACAAACCACAGCACCTCACATTAACTTGTGCAGGAAGTGTAGGGACTTCTTTCTTAACTGTGGTTTATATTTTGGAGGAAGCAAAAATCCAGCTGAGGGGAAATCTATTGATTTCTTATATTAGCTCTCTAAAATGTGTCTATCTTCAGGTTGGAGGGCCTTATCATTCTTTGCTTGTAAAAATAAAAGTTCTGTGATAGCTAAAAGATTAGGTACAGGTAGAAGATATATTTTGGATTCTATCCTTGTATCACAACAGTAATAGAAAATCTTTCTAAAATCACTAAAGAATAAGGAGATTTTGCATAATTGGACTTGAAGTTCATCAAAGTCTACTAGGACAGCAAAATAACTCTTGTATTTTTCTCACACTCCAGTGACAGTAATGAGATCTTTGGTATTATCTGGCTGATGTTGCAGGTTGAGTTATTTAGGTATTTTAGCGTGTAGCGAGGTGGGTGTTTTTAAGCAGAAGAGATAACTGAGTTTAGAATCTCATAAGAAACTTGAGGAGAGAGAAGGCAGATTACACTCTTTGAAACAGTCAAGTTTGGACGGCAATTCACAGGTTACCAATTCCTGATGAAGAAGGAGAGAAAAGAAATGTAGCCAGCAAAAGGTAGAGAAATCAAGGAAAAGACTCATGTGTAGGGTAGAAAGGGAACAGGTAACATACCAAGGTAACAGGTGAGAAGTGATTACTGCATCTGTTGTAAGCATGATTTTAATGACAGCATTAAGAAGCTGATTTTTAAACCTCATTTTGCCTTGTCAAGCCACCTGCATAGGTGTGTGAAATGCAAATTGCAACATGTGACTTTTTGAAATGGGTGATATTTAGCAGAAATGCACAGTCACAGAAGATGCCAAGGTTCTAGTTAGGGTTCAGTATTTTGGCTTTCATTGGGTTCTTCTCTGCCAGCTGTGGCAAGCCACTGTACCCTTTAAAATGTTGGGCCCTCTGCCAACTGCAATGTGGCTTAACACGCAAGTCTGAGTTTCCCACTCCAGAGTAAACCTTGGCCTTCTAAAAACTTCGTCCATTTTAGAAAGCAAGACATAGGTGATTTTAGAAATGTTGCTCTTACCGTAAACTTTAATGGGAAACAACCGGATCAGCTATGCTTTCCAGTGCTCTTACTTTTGTGCCACACCAGATTAAGCTAAATTGTATAACATTTATCTCCTAATACATTACAACCATTTTCTATTTATGATCATGTAGTAAATTTTCATTGCTGCTGATTTTATTACACATAGGTTGAACTGAGTTCAGATGAATACTCTTGTTTATTTGGAGAATGGTGAGTGCTTTAACAATCAGTTCAGTAAGAAACACTGAAGTTCTGAGATAAAATTCAGATGTCATCCTCCTATGCTTTCGGAAAGCCTCCGTTCATGATACAAAATATCCAATTAAAAATAGTGCTCTTCTGCTTTTAAGCCTGACACTTACCAAAAGATAATCCACAATGGACCAACGATTTAAATAACCACAGGAGACACTGAGATCTACTTCATCTAAAAAAATCTCATGATGATATACTTCATTATATATTTGCAGAACGGAAGTTTCAATCTTTTACTGTGTATAAAGTAGAGAAGGGGATACTGTATGGTCCCTTCTTTGACACTTTTCAGTTCATTCAACATTCTCAGTGAACAGTTTCTGTCCACGTATCTTTATTTTTGTAGTACATAAGACTTTGTTTTATCTGTCCTGCTGTCCATATGTAAATTGGATTGGCTTAAATAACCTGATGTTTTTGTTAATACAGTTTGTTGTTTAAAAAACATCCTGGATTCCTACTTTTCTTATTATATTCATTTTACTCTACAGTCAATTGACTGATTTAAAATGCCCTCTTGGAAAGCAAAGGAAATTCACACTTGAGTTAAATGTAAATCAGCTCTCTCTTTGCTCTTAAAAATTAAGGACTGTTATCAATGAAGGCACCTCCACAACTTTAAAAAGCTAAATTTCTTTATTCACTTCGCAGCTGGGGAATAAGCAAGCAGCGCTGGGCTCGAGGGGAACATCTGCTCTACCAACAAGCGCGTCTTTCCGCGAAACCTATTCCTCTATTTATTCCCGTGTTTCGCAATACATTCATTCATATTCATTTCCTAGCTCTGCCTAGCCCCGCTTCATATTATAATTAGCTAAAGAGTCCTTCAGCGCTTGCGTAGTGCTCCCTGGTTGGTCGTCTGGTGGCAGATGGGTGGGGTTGAACTTTTCATCTTGTCTAGTTGCACATGCTCCCTTGTATCTTGGCTGCAGTCAGGGCCAGGCTGGTTTTCAGACGATTTAGGGGTCTGAGGAGTCTCCTTTATCTCCGCGGCCTTGCGGGTGTTGCATTCTCTCATCTCATTTTGATTAGCAGTTCCTAGTTCCTTCCCTTATCATCACAGTTTTGATCCTCTCATCCTGTCTTCGCAAGCACGGCAAACTTAATCATACATTGTCTGAACAGTTATTCTTAATCAGTCACTCTTTAACTTTCAAACCCCCTGTCTCAGACCCCCCTTTTCTAGAAAGTTAGTAAATTCTTTTACTTAATATAAAAATTCTTCTTCCCAATTTCTACGATATGTGTCTATTCTTAATGCCTTACCATGTACTTTTGACAAGGAAGTTAATGTTGCCATTTGTCTCAACACTTTCCAATCCATACAAGTATTACAAAAGACAATAATAAACTTATATTAACTAATATTAATAAAACACTAATGGGGTGACACAATGTATTCAAAATCCCAGTTGCAGTCGGCAAGCATCCCCAGAGTGCATCCCATCAGCGATGACTTGCATCTTGTTTTAGTCTCTTTCCATACCATTAGGCAATTCTGTTACACGTTTCTACATCCTGTTATTCTCTTTCCATACCATATTTGGTAATGAGAGCAGCTCTTCTCCATTTCTTTTAACAGGAATCATAACCTAATATACCACAAGGACTGATATAGTTTTTCTCAATGAAAAATCTCCTTAGACTGAGAGACTGATAAACAGACACAAGATTGAGGTAATTTGGTACATAACGCCCTCCTCATTCCCTTTTCCTTTGTAAAATAGGGGGGCTGTGTTTTTTAGCACATACACAACTCCATCTGCAGGTTCAGCAAACAGTGAGTAATCCTAACAGCAGGAAAAAAACCGAGCCTTGAAGAATTACTGTAAAAACAGTAATTCTCTGCCCATCCAAAGAAGGGAGCTAACAGGATTTTGTTTAGTCGAACACTGAGGGTAAAAAGTCAGACTTAACTGAACTAAATAAGAGCTCAATGGGACGCCAACTGCAAATTCTTGTAATATTCTTTTTCTAAAGGTCAAACATTCAGGATGTTTTGAGATTGATTTGTTACAGATGGATAATTTGTGTTAGCTCAATTATGAATCCTTCAGTGGATATAGATCGTTGCAAACTCTTTGCCTTGCTCTTCTGCCCGTGTTTTCATAGAGTTAACCTTAACAGTCCATTGTGAAAGTTCAGTTACTGAGCTAGCTTTATAAGCATCTTCCTGCTATCACATTGCAGTTCAAATCGTTCAGTGCTCAGAGTATGCAGAAGGTATTCCTTTCCCTATGGAAAACAAAATGGGTAGCTGTACTCTTTTGTTGTGTCTTTTTTTTTTTTTTTTTTGCCTGTCTTTTCTTAAGCAGGGTATTTCAGAAATGCATACTCTTTTTATCCTTGTAGCTCAGTATGTGAAGATCAAATGGAATCTGTGAATAGCTCTGTTAGACGGCAGAGCTCATTCACACTGATGCTACAGCATTACATTCTTCCTCTAAAAAAATTGCTCACAAAAACTGAAAAAACCTCACTACCACTCAATAAAAGGGAGGGCAAGTGTTGTTTTCGTGAAGGGTTCTTACAAGCACAGACACAAAGATAAATTTTCTAACTCATCAAACCGTTGTTTCCTGATCAATGGTTGCTACTTAGAAGATTTTGCATGGCAGAGTCAGGATTCATCTTGTTTTTTAAAAATGTAGTTTAATAAGATTAAATATCCAAATGAAACTAAAGGTAACTTTAAAAAAAGAAATTTAAAAAGCAAACGTGTCACTTGAAAAATGAACAAATAAGTCTCTTTGACGTTGTTTATCTTTTGATTTGGTTTTCTTCTGAATCAGTCTTCCAGAGAATTATACCAATCTTGGACTACGATTAGAGTGCCATAGAACCGTGTCTTCCTAAAATTTCTCTAAATAGTTACTGAAAAATATTAATTGCATGCTCAGACCCATGTTGCCTTGGACTGGGCATAACAGCAGGTTGTGAGGAATTTGCTTTCCAGTTAAACATTACAACTTTTCTCTCCTTTAAGCACAGATCAAAGACAGAAACCAAAAAAGTGCAAAGGACACTAGTCATGCTGGTTAGGAAACTTACTAGTCTTTCATAAGTCAGTCATTGTAGTTAATGGCTATCTCATACAACATTTGGAGTGCAAACTATATCACACAGTTTGCAAATTTGTGAACAAAATAGCAAGGAAGTCTTGGAGATCCAAATTTAATTAGGTGGACATCTCCTGCAGCCTAGCAAACTAGAGCTCCATTAATCATTGTTGTACCTTGTCTCACCCCACTCCAGTGGACAGTCAAGAGAGGTTTGGTTTTTTTTTTGTGATTCCCTGAAAAGAAGCACCGGCTGGGTGGAGTCAGACAATGACTCAAGGAACAATACAACACAATTTTATTTACCTCAGCAACTGCAAAAACATCACAAATCAACTTCTCAGAGTCAAGCACCAAATCACACTTATCAATTATCACCAGACATCACTTATCCATTAAGCAAGAACCAAATAATGCTCAGTCATTATTTGAGGCAAAAACCAGACAGAAGACAGAGTACAAAAGAGTTGAAAGGTAAGAAAGAGGGGCAGAAAGACAAAGATAAAGAGACAGAGACACACAAACACAGAGACATAGAGAACATCACCAATCCCTCGTTCCAGTACATGTCTTCTCTTCAGGCAGAAGTCTCCATTTCAGGCAGAAACTCCTTGTGTGGGGTGGTGATAGGTCGACGGGGAGTACAGTTCGGGCTTACCTTTTATACAGTTCGGCCCGGCACAGCCCTGGACCACCCCTCAAGGGGGGCCCAGCATCCAGGTCACCTTCTGTGTTGACCTTTGGGGGGTGCAACAGCCCTGCATCCAGGTTAGCTTCGTGGAGGTGGGAGGGGGCAGCTCGTTCTCCACCGAGGGAGACGACTCCAGCCCGCAGCACCCATGCCCCACCTAAAACGTTAATGACTCGCTAATGTCCCTTCACAAAAGAACTTTTCTTCAACATGCTCTGCTTGAGCTGTTCATAGGCATGGTGGCATCTCTTCTTTAGAAATGTTCTCTCTGAGTGCTCTGCCCAAGCACTCCTGGAGGAGCCTCTCCTTTAGAAAATGCTCTGCCCATTGTTTGAAACATAAACATCGATAAACATCATTATCCGGGAGAGGAAGGATAGGGGTCCAGCCTGTGACATACTTGCTGCCTCTTTTGTGTAAAACATTAGGGTAAAACAGAAGAATGAAGGAAACACCTCTAAGTCTCCTGGCAACATGGAATGTTTCTTCATACCGCTTTGGTAAGGGCTTACACAAGATACAACGCTGAAAACCATCAGCTTCTGAGCTTTCAAAGTTCACTAAGTGCTGGCCTTAATCAGCCAAACAGAGCTAACAAGCTACTTATTGTAAGACAAGATGAGAAAAATAAGACAAGGAAAAAAAAAAATCAGATCATGTTTGAGGGAAAACTGCCCTGCCTCTGAATGTCTGTATACTAAAACGACTGAGTTTATATATATTACAAACTACGTGTCAAAGGACAAAAATTCTGTTTTCACACCTGAAGATTTATGTGCTTGTCCCTCAGATGTGCCCAATAATACACAAATCTGTTCAGATTTTCTCATTTTTCCCATTTTTCTCCATGGAGTAAGTGGTCATACAAGCATACAGAGCTAGATCTGGTTTTCCCAAAGTGAAAAATTTAGTGCATTAGTGCACCATTAATTCCACTGTTCTATGAATTTCACCTTTGCTTTCTTGCCCTAGGATAAAACCAACCTGCAGTTTTGAGATGTGAACAATTAAAAATATATTCTTTATTAGAAATTCAGTAAAGGAGGCTGTACGCTCTGGACCAGCAAAAGGAATTTTGCAGGAAAGCTTTGGCAGAATATTTTACAAGCATTTGGTTTTTTAGAGCAAAAAGCCTAAGGTCTGAGGAATACCTTTATTAGATGATCATAAAGATTTCACAACTCCTGCAAAGCCAAAGTCCATTTTAAACCAATGTCACATGTAAGGGTTATTTGTGCCCCGATATGCAATGCCATTGTGAGGGACCAGCTGAAGTTATCCCTAACTATTTAATTAGCTTTGAAAATCTTACCATTTTTTTTCTTTTCCCTCTACACAAGACAGCATAGCAGGGTCAAAGCTGTACACCTCTGACTGCTTTTAAGCTGCATGCCTTAGTGTCAGAGACCTCCTGTAGCCTACGTGACAGGCTTCTGACTGATCAGTGCCTGCAGACAGCTGCTCTCCGAAACCTTCCTGCAAGCTGTACAACACGGGGTTGTGGCTTAAATGTGAATAAGTGGTCTGGGTCATCCACATGGAAGCCTGGATCAGCTCAGATTTAACTGAAAAACTTCAAATTATATCTCACAGAGAAGGATGTTGTATGCCCTTTTCTCTGTTGCTCATTTAGTACAATGGCAGACCATCACATCTCCAGTCTACCCCACCAGACATGGAAATAACACCATAAACTGAGCCAGCATCCTGCTCAGGTCAGCAGGGACTAAGACACGCAAGGAAACATGGCTAATTTTCGGACCAAAGTCATTCCAATAAACCTTCAGGAGTGCACTTAATGAGAGCCTTGAAAAGCTGGGGACTTGTCTGTCACTCCTCTATGGCCCCCATGGGCAACCTGCAGAAGACTGCAGCCCCCAAGGGAGGTAGGTGAGAGGACAAAACCTGGCAGCACCTGGGTGCATGCTGCAGGTATGAGCTTGGTCATGACTACCCAGCCATACTAACCACCTGTGACCCTGCTTGTTTAGAGCCAGACAGCCTGCTTTTGTTCCTGACACCAGCATTTTTGACAGTTTGCTATATTTTCAGGGGAGAAATCTCAAAACTTCAAACATCCCTGATGAAGCATAGTTTTGCCTGAGTTTGTTTGGAAAAACTGTGTCCACTTGATTTTGCAATTTCTAAAGCGGGAGGTCTGATTCTTCTGCAAGGGAGATTGTTAGATATAAAGAACTTTTTATTTTCTGCCTCCTGGCAAACCCCACAATAGTATAGGATTGCCGCTGGCAATATTTTGGCTTATGAAGAAAAGCAACAGCTTTAGTACTGCATGCATCAGACAACAAAAACAACAAGGCTGAGTTTATTTAGCACAGTGCTGAAGTTGTTGGTAGATCTGCATGTTACATCAGTACAGAAAACATACGCATTCATTCTGGGGAAAAAACATATATATATATATATATATGTATATGTGTATATCTCTGCAATGAGGCTAAAATTGCTTTCCGTAGATATACAGGTATTGAGAAACACATAATTTATACAAACAAATAGAACTAAAACACTCCAACTGTTCCTCAGTTTTAGTTCTCCAGAGCTGTTTAAGCTTCTAGAAAATTAACTGTGATACTCTATAAACAGTTTTGGTACCCTTATTTTAGCAACTAACAACAACAAGACTAACTCCATTGCATGTAAATATGTAAATGTCAGGTGTTCTTGGTGTTACAGTTACACATTTGTGAGGATGACAGAAGACATAAAACTGGATTTTTAATGCTTAGTTTATGCAGTCATGAGTAGTATAACGAGCTTACCTCAGGATGAAAAGGATACAGTAAAATTGGGTTCACAGAAGTTTCATTTGAATGGGTTTTGATAGGTTCTTTTTCTTGCAAGTCTCCTTTGAAATGGATAACATGTTCCATGTAAACACTTTGGCTTATGCCAATCTGATGCAAGCCACATGAATTTGGCTATCCTACTGCAAGAGAAAGAGAAATCCACGAAGAGCAATAGGTTTGCAGTTGTCTTTAAGGTCCAGAGTTCAGTTATTTCAGCAGGTGTTACGGACTTTGGGAGAACTGGCCACCACCTTTATTATTTGAACAATAATATAAATGTTTCTGGTGCTAATTAAATTTAAATTAAATTAAATTTAAATTTTTAATTTAAAACTCTTCTGAGTCACGAACTGAGTGGGTTACATATAAAAATAGATATCGTTATTTCTAAACTGGTAGATATGTTTAAGGAATATTTACAATGTCTGCATGTATGTGTGCATGTGTAGAGGTGAAGGCTTAACATTTAAAATGCATTTTGAAGCACCATGTATTTACCATATTGAACTAATTAATTCATTTTAGCGTTAACTAGTAGTTTGACATGGAAGGCTTTGTTCTGTGAGAGGAATCTGCCATAAAGTCACTTATGATTCTGGAGAGACTGAGGTTCTAAATATATATGAAAAAAAAATCTCTCATCTGTGGGGATCAGCAGAGAGTAATTTAAAAAAGCAGTGGGAATGTCAGAAAGGAACTATCTCTGCCCTGAAAAGGAGGTGTTTCGTCCCTGAATTCTGTCAAATCACTCTATCCTTTCCAAGAAGTGATCGATTCTGTTAATTAAATAGGCTGCAGGGTAGCATCAGGTTTGATCTACATCATCGTTTCTGCTTCTGTTTAAAAAGTGTTTTTTCCTGCTCAAAATTCTATATTATTGTGCTGTAGAGCAATGGTGCAATTGTGTGGGAAAGCTCAGGCTTGGGTAGTGTCAGAGTTAGCTTTCTTCTTAGCACAACTCCAAAACACAGCCTCTTACCAGCTATTATGAAGAAAGTTGACTCTGTCTCAGCTGAACAGGTAGTAACATTAGAGCAACAAGCAAAAAGACCTTTGCAGCGATGGATAGTTAAGAATAACAGAAATAGGTGGTGGTGTTATGTTTTACAAAGTAACTTCAGAAGAAAAGAAAATTGAGCATAAAGCACAAACAGCAGGATGTATAAGCTTCAGCATGGGAGGTTTATTAACAGGAGTAATTTCATTAGCTATTCTTATAGTCTTAATCAGAGTTATATATCAGCATTGCTAATGTATTTGCTTTCTCAGCACCTCTCCTTGTATGGTAGTGTTTCCCAGAGAAGAACACAAAATTTCTCAGACATTGAGGACTCTGCAAGAAAGCAAGGTTTGCTTTGAAGACCCTAGACTTTCAGGCTCGCCTTTGAAAATAATGAAAGGACAACCAGACCTTTTTTCCTCACTTATCCACTGAGGTCCAACTTTTAAAAACACTTTGACAAACATCTCAAAGTTTAAGGTTAGGAAGATGTAACTGGCGAATTTGCTCAGTGAATTTCCCTGGAGCTGGGGAGCTGCTCATCTCCCTCCAGCTCTGGTTAGCAAATGCTTGGAAGGAGCCCATGGTTCCATCCGTCACTTGTCATTTGAAAGAAGCAAGACAGGAGATGTGACCCCTGGAGAAGAGGGTTAACTGAGTCTATATGCCAGGAATGTGTTTATTTTCTCTGCCTCATCCCCTACCATGTAAAATACAAATAATTATGTTTATTTTCTCCTACCTTTCATCTTTCTGTTGTAAAGCTGAAATCAATAAATTCCTCAGGACCAGGCTGTCTTGTTGTAGGCATGCGTCCAGTACCTAATACCACAAACACGGCCCCTTAGAGGCATCCAACAAAGCAAATATGCGTTATCTGGCTATTTGCAAGCAGGTTGGATAACCTGAAGATGTTCATTCAATTCTGTGGGGTTTAACAGCTCATAATCCCTGTAGCCTGGAAAGGGAAAAGTTGTTGCTATCCTTAAATGTTTCCTAAATAAACAAAGGTTTTCAACTATTTTTCTTTTTCAAGAGGGTCATCTGCAAGATTTATCCAGACAGACATATTTGACAAGTTATGAAAGCTGTTTTACAGATTTTTTATTGGATACCTAAAAAAAAAAAATTTGTGATTGTTAATTTCCAGATGAAAGCGGATCAAAAAGTAAATTAATAAAAGTAAAAATTTCTTAAAGAAATATCTGTGATAGCTACCAGCATTTCCATAGGGTATTTCACAGCAGTTTTTCTCTTCAAGCTGGCAGAAAGTAACAGAGATATGATTCTGATTTCTGAGACTGGCCCTGAAAAAAAGCAGTTATAAGAAGAAAGCAGACCTGTACTTGCAGTTATACCCACCAAAAGAAACAAAAAAAAATATGAGTAAATAAAGGCTCTTTCTCCTTCCACTCACCACAGCAGCTAAAACCTTTGGAAAAAAAAGAATTCTCCCTCTGAACTGTGCCCTTGCTCCTATGGTTTCTCGGGTGGGGTAGAAACACATGGAATCAATACATTTTCCAATAAGAGATTGTTTTCAATCCACAGCAAGTCAGAGTGTGGTACAGTAGAGCTGCTTTTCCCTCATGGACCGGTGACACTGATACACATTTTTTGCTGTCCATAGGAGGAGACACCATAGCACTGGTGGAAAGTGGACCTCACTCAGATGCTTGAGAAGCACTGGCAATTGAAACAGAAGACTGGCTTGAACAGCTTTGTTTTCTTGCAAAACTGTTTTGCTCAAACTGTTAAATGTGCTTTAATTAAACAAATTCTAAGAATGATGGTGGTTGTAAATATCCTCAGCAAAACACTCCGGTAACAGCAGCTTTTCCCAGCTATGCAGAAGTTTTGACAGCCCATCTCCACCTACTGTAGATTGAAATGGATTTTAAAATCAGACAAAGCCCATGAACACTTTAAAAGCAGACTTTTCAGTGACCCTTGCCTGGCCTGTTTTCAATACCTATGCTTCATTATGACAGGCTTAAAGAGTAAAGTCAATACCTTCAGAGTAGCCCTCCAAATGTGTGTCTTTCTAAGGCTTTAAGCTGCCACCATTAGCAAAGTGTCTGAGATTTTTCCCTAAGAAATCAATAGCAAAGTGACCAACAGAATCCTATAGCTTACTGTATTTTCTGGTGTCTTTGCTTGAAAATGTGTTTAATCAGTCTGCTATGGGCGTGTACTTTTACCATAGGTATAAGACCAGCTTTCTTAGTTACTGCTAATGGTGTCATTGTCATATCACTATTGTCAGTATCAGGTTCCTTGGATGAAACATGCACACACACCTAAGCAGTATGCTTGAATCTCAGTAGTACCTATACGATAAGTAAATTACTCAGAGATGCTTGCCCTCCTGAAAGATGGAACAATGTCCATGAAAAGGAAGCCATGAAAAATAGAGCAAATTCATCACGCATTGTGACTAAAAGCCCACCTCACACACCAAACCTTCTGCCCAATTCCTGAAGAGCAAACAGGGAAAAAAATTTTAAAAATCATCCTAGGCTTATTGCATAGTCACATATTAGATACCATGAGGCTCAAATGTCCACAGTGATTTCAAAGTCCATCCATTCCAGAATCTGTCCATAAAAGTGTTTCTCTGAGGAGTTCTTTTAGTTAAAATTTTAAAAAGTCTTTTCAAACTCTCACTTGTAATCCTCAAATCTGCAGTTTTTATCCAACAAACGTAAATTACAGTTAACAGCTTCTCTATCCTGTGTTGAGGAAAACCCTTGCTTAATATATTATGTTAGCTCTGACCTACCAGGCTTTATGCAACTCCAGATAATATCTTCAATAACTTGTTTATGCCTAGAGAGGTTTGATCACATTTTCTCTTGAGCCTCAGAATCTTGGCTTGGCACAATCCATTGTTTTAATAAAGTCTATGACAGTCTTTGTGTTTTAAACTACACACTAGCCCACTAATGCCTGTTGTCTAAGAACAATATTTAGCACTGTTCCAAGTGACACTGCCAGTACCTCTGCTACACCTCTGAAACTCCCAGGGTTAAACGAATACCATAAAAACACATATCAAGCTGCAAAAAGTGTGGTATCTTCTCCTCAAAGAGACTGCCTTTTGGGTGCATACTAAATAATACGGCAAGTTATTCTGTTTACTGTTAACAAAGCAGATTTTTTTCTGGTGCAGAAGACAGGAAAAGTAGCACAGAAGCGTTGACAGTCTTCAGGAGACGTGACTTCAGCGTGATGGCTTTCAAAGCTGAGCTTAGGAATACCAAATGTGTACGAAAACAGCACTTCCCCATCCCTCTTGTGTATCAGTTTTTTGGCAAGGAGCATATTCAGCACTGACATGAGCATTCCCAGTTTCAGCTGGTGTCATTCAAGACAACTGTCAAGTATCTCCAGCATCCATTTATGACCTGTCCACTTCAGCTGTGCAACTGGCAGTTTAGAGTTCCCAGCACTAAGGTTACAACTACATTTTGTCTAAATACTGATAAGACAGTAGTCACCACCAGTGACTTCCCCCAGTAATCCTGGGGGAAGTTCAAACACACACAGAGCCTTCACAACAGAGAAATGGTTAGTGAGAACCTGTGGCAATAAAGTCCCATGCAGAAAAACCTAGCCAGCAACCTGTTGCACTGCTGCGATTTTATCATGGGATTCAGTTGTACTACCAAAATGCTTTGTTTTTCATGAAATGTGTTAGTGTTGGAGTTTTTTTTCTTTCATCAGTTTGAGTCTCATTGAAGAACATTCACTTCTGTTAGAGATCTGAACAATGATATTACTGTTGGAAAGCAATGTCTGTTCTCCACTTGAATGAGGTCATGCAGCAAACTCACAAAGGCTCTGTTGACTTTATAAAATTCGGGGCACATATTTTACGAGAGATGCAAAGAGGGAGTGCAGATTGTCCCTCTAGTCTTATTTTATTACCTGGTGTACATACAGTGCACTAATTTACAGAGTTAGCAGTTTACATTCACCTTGCTTACATATCTCCTTACAATAATTGTGTTTCCCAGTGGTGTGCAGAAGATAGGCTCTTGAACAAATGATTAGCAGTATTGTGAATTATTAGCAATATTCTGCTGCCTCATTTGCCCAGTCCATGAAGGAGCTGTAATCTCTTTAGGAGGGCCAGAGCTCTTTGATGTGTCTTTGCCTTCTCTCAGTAGAGGTAAAAGTGTCACCTGAACATAGTCCTTCAGTATTATGTGACTGAAATAACTTCTCAAGCTATTCATCATAACGCTGCTGGTAATGTTATCAGTACATTTCTTATTCTTTAGAAGAATGCTGACAGTAATAAAGTTTTCAACATGAAGACAGAAAGTTTCAGATGTCCTCAAATACAGTTATTTGCAAAAATGTGGCTTTAGTTAAACAAAATCTACTCAGCAAGCTGAGCAAGTGAAAGAATCTGCTAGAAGAGAAAGTACCTAAAAAATTTTTAATTTCTCTGAGTGAAGGGGGAAAGTGAAGATGACACACTACAAGCCAATATAAACTGTGTGAAATGTAGGAAATGGAATTTAAAATCTTGAGCCCACTGAGGTCAAGTGTGAGGAGGGCATAAGGATTCATCATTCATCTCCCTTCCACAAGATATTCCTCCGGTCTGCTGGGGACATACTGTACTGCAATGGTGATTCCAGTGCAAAGGCGGTAGTGGTCTAAACTGGATCAATGCGCTAATAGCACACAGGATCTACATCTAAGAAATCTCTAGCCACTTCATAGATCTTCATATGAAACAGCAAACTGGCAATGTGATGCAGCTTGTCCAGGGACCAGTAGAAGGTCAGACATGGAAACAGGGAGGCAGCTTGACATCTCATCTACATAAAAATGGCCAGACAGGATTATTTCCTCCTCTCATTTTCTTTCAGTGGTTTAGCATCTAATCCTAGAGGGTTACTTTTCTAACCCTCACTAAACCACATATGGAAAAATAAGACCATGTTGGCCAACTAACAGCACCTTTGTAAGCTTTGAAGTCTCCCTGACATGTTTGTTTACTAACTTCCTTTTTCAAACTATGTATATCTTCTCTACTTATTTTATGCATATATCTATGTATACATGCATGTGCATGTCTACTGTGATGGGTTTGCCCTCAACTGGGGGCCAAACCACACACCCACTCAC
>NW_010120489.1:0-22510 GCF_000699245.1 Pterocles gutturalis
TGCCTTCCCCGGGCAGGTGAAGTTGGGAGCATTTTCCGCCGCTGGTGCTTGTTGTCCTTGAATGCAGGCAGCAGCGTAAACGGGCCCTGGAAACAGCAGCCTGGCTGGGGGCTTTTTACGAACTGTCATTTTTGATTGCTTCCCCTGCTCCAGCTTTGCTGTCACATCTGTGTTTTGTTTACATAGAAGATAAATCCCTCCCATAGTACTGGGAATCCCTCTGTTGACGCCAGTTCCCTAATTTGCTGCTTAGATCTTTGCAATGTCTGCAACGGCACTTCAGCAGGTTCTTGGGTTTTTGGGTTTTCTTTTTTTTTTTTTTTTTTTTTTTGGTGCTTTGTTAACAATTTTTTAGTGCATGGCTACACGGCATTTTGCAGGCAGGTACAAGGTCCCACCGCTCTCACCCTCAGGCAACTAAACAAAAGTTTGGCAGTATGCTTTCTGTCCCCTGTCCTTCCCCCTTCCACCTCATGCCCCCCAGCATAGCTGGGCACAGCGCCAGGGACACCGCTCTGCTGCCCAAGCTGCAACGCCTCAGCTCCTCCGGCCCCTCCAGTGCTTTTGGGCTGTCAAGATAAGCTGGTGACATGCTTCCCTAAAGATCAAACAGATTGTTGATTACTAGATGTGGTTTGTTATTAGCTGTATTTATTGTTGTAAATGATAGCTCTCAGAGTCTGCCCTAGGTGAGAGGTGGTGCACTAGAAGAACAGCAATGAAAAGGAGAGGTTGATGGAAAAGTACCTCAACCGCACACTGACTCAATTTCATGGATCTGCTACAGGTTGCATCTCTCTGAGGAACAGAGGGGCACAGCCCCTTTCCTCCCCTCAGTGATCAGTGTCTCCAGTTGGCAGGCGAGGGCTTCTCGCTGCCAAAGGACACAGAGAAACGTCACAGTTGGCCCAGCACATCACTGAAAACCAGCAGTGCGATGTTCTTAACCATCTCTAAGCTGCTGCATTCAGTGGAAAGCGAGGAGAGTTGAGCTTTATTGTGAATCACTACCCAGCTGCTCAGCTGCAATGATGTTCACAAAGCTAAGATCAGTAGAGCCACACATCAGCCGACATGTAGGCATAACCACCAAGCACTTGAATGGTGCCACACATGAGATCAGCCGGAGGTTTTAGTCCAGCTGTTAACAGATCAATGTCTCCACAACAAAACCTAAAGCTATAACTGACAGCACATTTCCTCTGGGGATTGTTGGACATGACCAGCTCCAAACCAACAAGAAAGCCATTACACACAGCTCCTACAACAGACAATATTGCACTCACTCTGTGTAATGTAAAGCCCAGGCCTAGATACCCCATATCAGTGCCAGCAGAATAACAACTGTTCATCAGGCGTGAGTCCCATACTCAGCTTTTTCAAACAACATTAAAATATTTTTTTCTATGTCATGCCATGAGAAAATGCAATTAAGTGCCCTGCAGAATTATGCTCTCAAATTCACCTGTTGGATTCAATGAAGTCAGTATAAGGTCTTCAAAGCAAGTGTTTTTAACAGGAGTAGGTTTATTTTTGTTGAGACCTTTTTGTGCTGTAAAATTGCTTGTAGTGTACATACAGCAGTAGGAGCAAGCATGGCTGTACTCTAGAAAGAACATTACGTCAGGTGGGCTCCACATTTTGGGCTGGGCACATTATTTTGGCTTCCTTCTGAGAAGAAACCAAAGTTCTCTGAAATAATCTGGCTATCAGTACAGCTAGCTCCTTTCCTTGTTCTTTGTCAGGTTTCTTGAGCCTTACATGGAGACAGGGTCTCACTTTTGTGTACAGAGTCCTTGGCCTGTGGGTTCAGATGAACACTGCCAGGTGTGGAAGTGGGGTTTTGGTGTTTGCTTAGAAATGTTTATCCAAAGTGAGGTTTGGGTGATTGTTTAGAAATGTTTATCCCTTGACAACAGGACAACACATGCAGTTCACTTTATGGATGATACTGAACAGTAACTACCAGCCCTAATGGTTAATCTTAGTCAACTCTGAAGCATGCATCAATTTGTCATGATCAATCATAATTCAATTCACACGGTTTAAATACAGCTGTAATATACATGTGTGTTTATTATTGCTCTGTGTCAGCACATGGGATATTATACTATTCCATGCTGTGGGATGTGTGCTCTGTTCCATAAAACATCTCTGCTAATTAGCCTCTTGCACAACCCCTGCTTATGTTTATTGACCTAAGGCCGTAGCATTTCTGATGCATTATAGGATTTCCCTTCACATTCACAGAAGAATGCATAGGACAAGGGGAAAAAACTCCCCAATCTCAAGCCTTCACATTCTCCTATTCTGAAACTCAGAATAATTTCCCAATTCGAGAAGCTATATATGCACACAAATATGCACATACACAGAACAGCTATCAGGTGTATTTCTTTTCCTTCAAAGACAAATTACAAAAGTTATCAGTCATCTTATGCAAGTGCTTTTGTAGCAGTCCACTTTGCACATGGATGGGAACATGTTACCATTCCCCGTGATGACATACTGAGAGGTACCGGACATAAGTAGGAGCACTGCTGGACAAAAGCCACTTGGCTCACTTATGAGTCCGTAAAACAGACCTGAACCTAGGTGAGGCTGATACCCACCCCTCAGCCTGGCTCTAAACCCATTAGAAGTTTAGAGTCTGATCCTGCAGTGTTGTGAGGGCTGAAATAACAGCGATGGAAGTGCTTGGCATAGTGCAGAATGTGGTCCTCAGGGAAGTAACTCACCAATTAAGAGAAGAAGAAATTGCTGTCTAATGCGCTATGGTCCTATGGGGATTGGTGGTTCCTCATGGTAGCCCCTTGGCTGAATAAAGAGCTACCCGTGGGTAGAAAAGAGGGCAGAGTCCTGCTGCAGTGACCCTACTAGATGCAGGGAGTCAGAGGGAAAGGGCTTAAGGAAGGCTAAAAGATGGGCTGAATTTCAGCCATCACCTGGGCAAAATCAAGTCTAGGAACTCAGCTTAGGAGCACAAGGTGACAGAGCTGTTTGTTCTAGAAAATGGAAGACTCAAAATGACCATTAAAAATTATTTTTAAAATATGTTGTCCACTGAGAGTGGGGGGAAAAAGCAATTTACTTTATTTGCAGGTTATATACTCAGGAAAACTTTCTAATCAAACTTCTAAGTTTGATTAAATACTGAAACAAGTTAAACAGGAAGGCACTGGAATCTCTTTAGTGGAGATTTTAAAAAGATGATCTGAAGTTGCTTTACAGCCTTGAGAATGGAGTATACAAGGTCTTCAGACCTCTTCAACTGTAAACATCAGTATGTTATCAGCTGCCTTCTCAGCACAAATCCAAAAACGTAGTCTCTCACTAGCCACTATAAAGAAAGTTAACACTGTCCCAGCCAAAACCAGGACAGTCTGCCTTTCTGGGTTTCTGTGATTAATTTTAATGTGTCCAGGAGAGTCAGCTAACCTGTCCACAGCTAGAGCACAGCAATGTGGGCAGTCAGTCTCTGTGAAGTGGGAAGGCACAACTGAAACAATGAACTCTTGACCAAGTTTTTTTTTTTGTATACATAGTTTGTATACATAGCAGTATGATGTCAGCTGGGCTCAGAAGATGTTACTCCAATTCAGATATTAATAACTGGTACTAATAGATGTTGGGGACACGGCTTGTGCCCTGCAGCAGCCCACAGGCAGGCTGTGTGCCACAGGATGGCAGCCATGCACTTTGCACCGTGCCATCCTGCAGACACTGTCTCTCCATCTCCCTCTCCACCTGCTAGATAAGCAGCTCTTAAAAAAGGGTCTCTCAAGGGAAACCACAGACTTTGAAAGCTGCCTTCCCTGTGTAGCTATAGCCAGGTACTGAAATCTTGCTTCATAGAACATCTCAGCATTTTTAGCATAGAGCTGAAGCTACCAACAGTTTATTTCACCATGTCACCCAAACCCTTCGGTTTTACAATTAACCTTTCCAGAGCTGAAGCTATACAGCAACCTGAGGCAAATACTTTGCTGAGCTCAAAGCCTGGGGTGAATAGTTCAATACCAAACAAACCAAACAGGGGAATGAGTCAATACACTCAAGGGCAGAGCTGTCACTCAGAGGGACCTCGACAGGCTGCAAGAAGGGCTGACAGGAACCTCAAGAATTTCAACAAGGACAATTAGCAGGGATCCTACACCTGTGAAGGACTAGCCCCTTGCCATGGAAAAGGCTGGGAACTGACTGATTGGGGACAGCTCTGCAGAAAAGGCTCCAGGGGTCTCGAATGACAGCAAGCTGAGCACGAGCCAGCAGCCTGCCCCGGCAGCAGAGAGAGCCATCAGCATCCTGGGCTGTCTGAACAAGACCACAGTCAGCAGAACAAGGGAAGGGATTTTCTCCATTTACTCAGCACTTGTTAGACTGTATCTGGAGTAACACTTGTAGTTTTGGGATTCGTTGTATAAGGAAGACATCAGTAAACTAGAGCAAGGTCAGGCCACCAGGATGGTCATGGCTGGAGCACTTGTCCTGTGAGGAGAGGCAGAGGGAATGGGGCTTGTTCAGCCTTGAGAAAAGGAGGTGGTGCGGGGACCTAATAGCCACCTCCCCATATCTATCGGGAAGTCATCAAAAAGATAAAGCTAAACTTGTTACTGAGGTGCACAATGGGAGAACAAGAGACAGTGGGAAATACAGGAGGATCCAACTTGATATAAAGGAAAATAAATCCTCAAACACTGGAACAGGCTCCCCAGAGGGGTTGTGCAGGCTCCATCCTTGGAAGTTTTTAAGACCTAACTGGAGAAAGCCCTGAGGAGCCTGGTTTGATGCCAGAGCAGGCCCTGCTCTGGGCAAGAGGCTGGAGCAAACAACTCCTGAGGGTAGGCAGGGCTTGAATCACAGCAGCATTTTAGTATCTTAACTTCCATTGGTTTCAGTGATCATAAAATGTCCAAATATTTGTCTGAATTGGGCCCAAATGACCCTCCAACTCTTGGCTTTGTCCAAATGCCTGTAGTGAGGTACCAGCATCAGCAGTTCCCAGAGGGCTCTTGGACATGTAAAGGCCAGGTGTTGTTTTTGAATAAACAGCAAATATCTTTTTATTTGAATCACAGCAATTCTTACTCTTCATTCCCTAGAGGTGCCCTGCCAGAGTACCTTTGCCCTGCAGCATGTTGCCTCATGAATTTCTTAGGATGCTCCTACTTTCCTTGTGAAGCTGCTTATGACTGTCCTATCCTCACAAACAATCTCGCTGGTTATTCAGGCTAGTTAGCACCAGGCTAGCTGTAGAGATTCTAGCTTTCCATAGGTACTCTCTTGCGGTAACAGCATAGTAAAACATACCACAAAGATGTTGGTTTTGATGCTCGATCATGGAGAAGAATCCACAGCATTTGTGCCGCATTAGAGAGCCATGTTGTGCCTCTGCTAAGTTGTAACTGAAAATTTCCAGTTACTCCTTCCAGCTGGGCAAGCAGGCTTTCAAATTGGACCTGGGGTTTTTTCTGTTTTAAACCTACACACAAAGCCCCCCAGAAAGAGGGGTCAGAGCAGACCATGGGGACAGTCACAGGGCTCCCCAAGTGTAGAGCCAGCCAGTGCCAGGAGGGGAGCACAGCATGTCCCCTGTGCACCAGGCTGGGCATCCCCCTGACAACATGGATCACCAGCTCCCACGGCTCGGCCACAGCCCAGCTCCACTCCTAGAGCAAGCAGGGAGGCTGTTGGCCACCTCTGAGCATTTTCCAGGTGAGCCTTTCATGTATGACGGCACGCCCGATGGTGCGGAAGCAGAGGTAATAAAGACAGGTAAGGTATCTTGCCGTGGTGGCAGCACTAACGACAGGAGTAGACCTTGGACCGCTCTCCCGGTTGTCAGGGGAACAGCATGGTTTGCCGGCCCTGTGAAAACATAAAAGAGCAGCAGTGAGTGGGAGAGGAGGCACTGCTGCCTGCCCCACCGGCTGACCCCGCTCCCAGCTGCAGCCGAGCATCCCTGCCTCGGCAAGCTCAGCCAAGCGGGAAGCCAGGCGGTGACGGACCCATCCACTGGCACCTGGAGAAAGAGCAAGTCGCTGTCTTTGTTTTGGGTCTAAAAGTGGAGGTAAGTAACAGAAGAACATTTACTAGCTTATATTTTTTATTAATGAGGCTGTTTCTCTTCCAGCACAATTCTTTCCTTACCAGTAACTCTCTCTTCCTGGCAGGTTTATTGTTTTTCAGATTTGTTGTTTTGTAATCACGGTGAAACAGCAGATTCTGCAGAGTTTGTCTTTCATATGTTGCCATTGTTTATACACTCTATCTTTGGTGATAATTAATAGCTCTGTGAATAATAGCTACAAAGAACAGGGTAAAGGTTTTGCTCCGTCTTGCAAGCACTTATTTAGGCAAATCTTTAAAGGTGACAAAATTGGTGGGAACTATTCCAGGTGACAGGAGTTGGGTCACTTTAGTTAAAACTGCCTGAGAAGAGCACTGGAAGAGGATTGGGGAAACAGCAGCTAGGACTTGTGTTTTATTCTGCAATTTAATTAACCTGGGTTTAGATCTGTGTTTCATTCTGCCACGTAACGTACAAATCCAGACAGTGATACAGTAAGAACAAAACAAAATAAATACAGTCAGTATATGGCTCTGGAGACTCAATGGCAATAATATCCACTATGTGAGAGAGCAAACAGGAGCTGAGACACCCAGCACCAGGCGGTCTTGCTCCAGAGTTTCAGTCTCCGGTGAATATCAGCATTTCATAACAGCTTTTTACCATGCAGCTTTCTCTTTTCACATCTTTTTTTTTCTTAATTTAGGACTTGAACAACAGAAAATAAAGTGTTAAGGTACACTTTTTATACCCTTTTCATTCACAAAGTAAGCATTATGTTTTGGGCTTGGCAAATCTTTCATTTCGTGTAATGCTTAACTTGAACTTTTGTCCAGGTCAAGTTAGAAAGGGCACTTGGAACTCATTACAACAAAAAGTTGCAGTCAAGCTTTCTTTCCTAAATTTCACACAGTATAAGTACCCTTGCTCTGGGGAGTAGTCAATTTGACATAAAAACAGCAGAATTTTTAAAAGCGGCTTTAAAATTAATTTTAGTAATTTTAGTAACTAAAATTAAATTTAGTACCTCAGCTTTCGGTTTGAGCCACCAAGGATGGATAACTTTGGTTTTCAGACAGTGCTGGTCACTCACCCTTGGGACAGCTGATTTTCCAGAAGGTGTCCCTTTCTGAGGATAGATGGATAAACCGGGATTTGATTTGTGTGTATATTACAACTGCAGAAGTACTTGTTGTATGAAAATGTGGTGCATTTGTGTATTCGTGAGCATACAAATTCATGCTTTTTGGGTGTGTAGACACCTTTTTTTTGAATGCTCAGACTTAAACCCCAGAAAGCACAAACTCCCTAACACTGTAACTTACATACATTCAATGCACTCAGAGTCAGCACCAGTGCTGAAGGAAACTGTATTTAGTAAGGCTTCTCTTTTACAAAAATAAATAAAATTAGCCTATTGGAAGGCAAAAGGCTAGATCATTCAAGAAGTGAACCAGGAAGTTACTGGAACATACTAATATATGGTTTGGAGTAGATGATCTTTTCACAGTGTAACATATGACTATGCACTTTGTGGTTTCTCTTTAACACAGAGTGTGACTTTGTATTCCTGATGCCTTTTTGGTATGGGGCTCTCTCATAAGCATCAGGACAAGAGTTCAAGCTACTAGTGCTTCTGTTATTTGAAAGCTGCAAAAGGCACTGCAGGGAAATATCAAACAGTCAACTGACTGGAACAGCTGCCTGGTTAGTTAGCAACAGGAGGAAACTTATTTTTCTATAATTTTTCTGAGACCCTTAAAGCACTTTACAACCACGGAATAGAAAACCAGGACTTGTAGTCATCAGCTGTACTAGCAGGCAGGATGGAGACACACGTGTCGTCATGGCACTGCTAGAAATAAAATTCTGATTTTCCATTTCATTAGATCAGATTTATACCCCTGATGTCAACCCAGTTACACAGGTAAATGACAAATCCTCCCTATGGTGCTTGAGTGGATATGTTTGATCTGCTGCTGCTGCTTTGTAAAGCTGTGCAGAACACTGCTCTCCTCCTCATACTGCTTTCTTCTCACTTTTCATTTATGTAAATGCTTATCCTGGTGCAATTCAAAGGTGAATACCCAGATCAGTGTGTGTCAGCCTTCCCGGACAGCATGTACTGTGCAATATCTCCAAGCTGGAATAGCTCCAGGTCTGTTCTGGCAAAGCAAATCCTGCCACTCACCTTGGTCCCCTGATCTTCATTAGAAAAAGTGTAGACTGCATGTGTGAAGCGGGGCATGAAAATGAAGCCCTTACACATGCATCCTTTCTACTCTCCCAGGGTTGGGAATAATCAGGCTGTGGCCTGCCAAGGGTGACCTTCATCTGGGGGGAAAAAGGGAGGTATCACCACTCCCAATTCTTTGTGAAGACAAGACTTCCTCCTTTCCCTTGAGTTTTCTCCCATTAATCTGCCTCCCTGCAGTTACATGTCACAACCTTCCCCACTCTGACATTTGTCTCCGGTACGGACAGAGGCTTTGCACAGGATGGACAGGCTTGACGATTTTGCAGAGGTGTTTTTAGATTAATCGTCTGTCCCAGAGCCTGTGCACACCTGAATACTAAAATACCCATACGGGAACATTTTCAAGAGTCTCTGCGTTGTTCATGTTCAGTGCAACAGAACTGCATATTTTATCTTGCATTTTTACCGTTGCTGGTAAGGAATTTGTTCTGCTACACTTGACAGCACCACCGTTACAGCACTGGCTGCTCAGCCTAATGACAGCAGCCCAGGCTTTTGCGGCACAAGCGTTTTGCATGCAATTTTCAAGTTATCAACAACACGCACGGATCACACTGCAGCCTTGAACTCTGCAGAATCCCAGCTTTTATCACAAAGTTATTTTCCTACATTTATCTGTAGAGTAACGAAATATGGTAACTGTTTATACAAAGAGAAGGAAAACGAAATACCTCTCCCTTTGACACCAGCCCACTTAGGGAACTCCTGAAACTCCCACAGAGTAAAAAGGCCAAATCCAGCACTTTGTTTCCCTCAAGGCCTGAGCCTCCCTAGGGCTTTCTAGTCAGATAATGTAGCTACTCTGCAGTGAAGACACAGACTAGACTTATTAAGGGGCTGACTCTTTGCATTTTGCATAACCCTTTCCATTTTCCTGTAATCTTGTATTTTAACACCTGCTTAGTTCAGCAGATGTTAAAAGCTAACTTCACCCTTCCTAATGTGCATACCTCTCTGCAAACCAGAGATGTTATTTTTTTCAGTTACAATTTAACAATAAAAGTTTGTTTGTTTGTTTGTTTTCTAGAAGATCTGACAGGCTTTCAAATTGTTAGCATTATCTTTAAGAAAAACCAAAAAAACCAAAAAAACCCCGAAGAGTTCATTTGACTCTTTCAAATGCCAAAGAAATTGCACTTCAAAAACCTCCAGTTTGTCAGGATCTGAACACAGCACAGCCACCCAATGGCACCCTTGTGCAGTCTTTAAAATCTTTTTCAACAAACATTTTACAGGTTAGACCAGTACTAATTATCACCAAAACAGAACACAGACGAAGGCAAGCCTGGGATGTGCCTTCCTCCTTAGAGTAACGGGAGCCTGTCAGCGCTTCTCTTCACCCTGCCTCCCTTTTGAGGTTTCTGTGCAGCAGACAAGAAACACATTGGCCCCACTGAGATCAGCCCAGTTCAGCTGCTGTTCCTACCTCCTTGCTGCCACCATCACTCTAAACTGCTATGTATTTTTTTATATATCCCTCCCATACCTGCATGCAAACAGGAAAAGAAAGAGGCAGTCTTCGTAGTCCTTCTAAATGCTTTTGGCATTGTCCAGCCTTTCATGCTATTTTTATCTAAATTGAGTGGGTTTGGTATTCATCCTGTGTACATTACTCAAGCTGCACAAGATTATATGGATTTAAGCTCCTCTGTGCTTAATACAGCACTTTCACATAGGCACATGTTAACACAAGTGATCAATGAGGGGCTTTAATTAGGTTTTTTTTATGAATAGAGAATGGAAGAAAGCACCCTGTGAAGAAATTCATTGTATAGGCTTGGGACTTCCATTGAATAGGCTTAACTTTCCTTGAGACAGTAGCATTCTCACATAACAGTCAAAGGCTTTTTATTGCTTTTTTGCAGTTTTCTTATTACACAGATCTGCAATTAGAAAAAAAAAATAGTGGAATGATCAAAGCAAATTCAGAAACCTGAAATGACACTATTACTAAATAAGCATTGAAAATCTCCTTTAGCTATCAAAACCTCCAAAGAAAAACGAGCAGGGATGGAATCTTGTGCTAGAAAACTGTTGGGATAACATGTAATAAAACAGGGGTTTCAATGCTGGAAAAAGGATACACATCTAAAAACATGCATAGCTGAAGCAATCAAATGGGAACAATTTTCTGCCCATATGTCTAATTCGATTTTCACTTGAAAGGCCCCCTACTCAGAACAAAAACAAACAAATTACTTGCTAGATTTAGATCACTCAAAATTGTTTTTTCAGAAGCAGGTTATTGCTACTGGAAGCAAGTAAAATTTCCCTAAAATCATCTGGATTTTTGTTTGCTGCTAAGCAGAGAATATAGCTTCTCTTCTCCCCTCCCTATCACAGAGATGGCAGGTCCAAAGCGGTGGCTGCCTTATCCCTCCCCAGGCCAGCACCGAATGCTGGAGGGACTCTGAGGCAGCTGCTGGCAACTAGTTTTTCTCCAGTTTTTGCATGGAAGGAACAACTCATTACTGAACAACAAATATTGGCTTGGATATAAACCACACAAATCAGGAGCCAAAGCAAAAGCAGAATGGGTGCCTCTTCTAGAGAAATATTGTTCCTTTCCTTTTACTTTTTCTCAAGATGTGTTTGTAAAGTCAGCAAAAACCCTGCCCCACGACCTCAGTTGTGTGCTCCTTTTGTATGTTCTGCCCTATTAAAGAGCTTCCTGATTTGTTGAAGAAGGCTTCCTACTCCTTCCTTCTCCTTCATTCCTCCATCCCATCTCTGGGCTGCACTTGCCTCTCTTCCACCCAGCCCCTTATCACCACGTTTCCCCTTTCTTCTCTCTACAGCTGCCTCCCTCACCCACAGCGTCCTCCTTGTCCCACCATATGGGCTGCTGTGGCTTCCTCCTCACCCACCTGCATCTGCTGAGTCTGTGCTCTGGGGTTTAGGTACTGTGTCCAGGCACTTCTAGACATGCTTTACTATATACTTATTTAGTTGTTACTGAGTTGCTCTTGGTGCTTAGAGCTGAGCTTTCTTCCCTGTTCTCCAAGTATTCAGCTAAACAGATCTGCTTATAACAAAAAGTCCTCCAATCTGGGGTGATGCAAGAACTTCCCCTCAATGTCAAGGAAGATTTTTTCTACAGGAGCCTACAAGAAAAACTGGATGGTAGTTTTGGGCTTCAGGAAGTTTAAATGCCAGATGAAAATCAAGAAGATGAAACCAATCACCAAAGTCTTCTTGATGTTTAACATCTTCAGGGCAATTAAGAATCTCTTGATCTTGAACGTATTCCACTTCCACCTCCCCATTTCCCAGAAAGCCCTTGCAGTGGCAGTTTCTATCAGTACTCTTTTTGTAATTGCTGAATCTTTGCTTTCTGATACCTAAACTGAGGTATCTCTTCAATTCATAGAAACCAAAATCCACACTCCAAAACCTTTCTGAGGTGTTTTAATGCTGTAATTGGCAGGTAACCACTGGGGAAACACTGTCAGCTTTTTGGAGGAGAACTGGATCAACCATTGTGTAGTGGTACTCTACCACTGCTCAGTGAAGTTGGGTGGCTGCTTAGCCAGGCATAAGAAAAAGCAGACATAAGAAAAGACCTCTGGGGCAATACAATCTAATTACTATTCAAGGCACTGAGTAGTTCTCATACACTGATTTAATTTTTCACTTCATTCTCAAACACTAAATGCTTACCACATTGTGACTCTGGACAGCAAGGCAGTGTGGAGGGTATGACTCAGCAGCTATTGATTGACTAGTTTTACTCACCTCTTGTTTTTTCCACTTCTAATTGTATTTCCAAAACCGGACTAGGTAAAGATGGAAAGAGAAGGAAAGCAGGCTTTAGCTCCAATTTACCTATTCAGGTGGCAGATTTACGGAGGGTTGCAGCTGTAATAAAAACTGACTAGTAACTCATAAAAGGAAACATTGCAATCACAGTGCATAATTCCAAAACACTACATAATTCTTAGCTGAGTGTATGAGACCAACTGAGAAGTATCAGTGCAGTTGGGTGAAGGACTTGTTATATACCACTTATGCCTCCTTTGACACATGGTTGTTTGGGATGTTGTTAGAAATAATACCACCATGAAGAAACCAGGTTGTCAGAATAAACCACCATCTGTTTGGACAAATTACTTCTTTGCTGCATGGGACAAACAGGTGAACCCATGGTGGCACTACTTCTGCTGGAGGTCAGCGTGCAGCCTGGTAGAGCTCTAAATTCTTTTACTCCAAAGTTTAAACCAATCTTCAGCAGTAGTACAGGACTCCTATAGTGCATACCATGTTTAGGCTACGGAGCCATTCTGTGTTTCAATCAAAATGTAGTTATCAATCAGCTTACTGCAACTCATCAATGAACAAGTTCAACGACTTCTGGTAGGAAAATGCATTACCATTTTTATTACTCCAGTCACTTTCAAAGACTGATGAACATCGGGTATAAGGGTGGATGAGAATTACTTTCTAAAACAGCTGACCTGAACAATTATATGGAAATAAATTGCAGACCAGCTCCTTCTTAGCTCGAGCTTCTGTAGACAAAGGGGTTATTCGCTGCACCAGAACAGGTCCATAAAAGCAGGTAGGTTTTGTTTACCGACCTGTAAGGGAAGACCATTCAGATCATTTGCCAAGTTCAGATTTGAAATATGATTCTCATTTCTTGAGTTCATCAATCTGCCAGTATAAATTGAAAAGCTGAAAAATGTTTATGATTTTATTTTTACAGGACTGCTATACCTGATAAGCTGTTATGCAAGGAAATGTTGAATGACTTACGGAAGCAAGCTGTAAAATCCATTGTGTCAAGTGGAAAAGTCTTTAAATAGATATAGATTTTTAAAATTTTTTAAAGGAGAAACAACACCCATAGATGTTGTCTTCATAACTGTATGATAAGCCTCCCTTTGCCAAAGTTGATAGCATAGTAAAACACGGACTGAGGCTATTGGGTTGTTTTATCACTAAAATGTTGTCTCCTAGCCATAATCAAGGAATAAGGCTGCAGAACTAGTTGAACACATGCATATGATGAGAGTGTTGCTTGGTCTCTGAATACGTACTGTATAACTAAGCTTGATTTGAAAATTAGGGAAGAGAAGACAGCATACCCACCATTTTTCCCTGGAAAATTGTATTTAAATTATTGATATTTAGCACAATCTGATGCATTCTTTGGGCGTCCATAGGTTATATGTAAAAATATTCTAGTGAGCTGAATGGATAAATTATCTCTTTTAAGGGAAGTGCGTAACGCTCAGAGAGAGAACATGGTGGAAAGATGTACCCCATAGCCCAAATTCTCAAGTTTTCTAAAGACACTCCTTCATTCTTCCTAAATTTGGAGATGATGGAGAACACAGCCTAACAGGCAAGAGAATCACCCCATATTTTCTTTCAGCTTAATGACAATATTACAACAAAGGGCTTCCATGTATCTCCAAAAGCCCCTGCTAAAGGCATCTTTGCTTTATGAGCAATCCAAAATATAAGGAATCTCTGCAAAGGAGGAAGATTTTTGAAAATAACTGTTAGCTTTTGGAACTTCAAAAGTACTTCTGGAGAGATCAAGGCTTTTATTATTTGTGTAGCTCACTATGACATCAACATACAAAACTTAAAAAACCATCAACAATTCTGTGTTTCAGTCCTTTCAGTGATTAAACTCAGATCACCTTAACCATTTTGATACATAATAACAAGACCTCACCCTGCAGGTACATACATTCAGGCCCTGGTCCTGTTTGTCAAACCCATGCTCTTCTTTCATCCTCTTTCTTTCTCCCACATCTTCCACCCTGGCAAAGTCTGTCCCTCAACTGCCATGTCTGAGACTTTTGCTTCACATTCTTCTTTATCTTCTGTTATCTTACTCAGACTCATCTGAGCCACTCCTAGAGAAGACAAGCTAAAGACCTCTCCCCCAGACTTCTAGTTAAAAGAACCTCTTGCTAAATTGCGACCCCCTCTCTCCTAACAGGGCATTGACAGCAGCAGTAATTCAAAAAGATACACCTCAGAGTCATTAAGCTAGTGCAGTTAAGTTTTATCTATGCTTTAACTTGCTTCTTTCTTGCAAGGCAGCTTCCCCCACCCCTGAAAATTAAAGCCAACCTTTTTCCAAGCCTTAAGCAGTGCAGACAGCAAAGTAATTTCATTGAGCCATACAATGCATATTTTCCTGTAGATAATTGGTAGCTAAAGTTAAGGTGCATTGCAGATAACTTTGACATTTCACAGACAGACAACCTGAAACATGTATTTCACTGCTTGCATATCATTCACCAAAGCCACAGAGAAACTAAATACCAAGAACAGAATTGATAGGAACGTTTTTGTGTTGCAGGGAGCAGAAGAGGATAGCAAGTATTTCTGGAGATAACATTTCCTGGAGTGCCAAGATTTAGAATTGTGTTTGGATTTTGATGGACAAAGCCCAGATACCATCAGCTAAGCTAAACTTGAAAGAGAATTTTCTTTGGTTGGCTGCAAGACAGTAGTGAACTAGAGATTCTCCACCCTTCAAGTACTAAAAACAAAATATGAAAAGGAATCAAGAGGTAAAACTAATGAGGATGCATCAAAGTATTTTATTCTCATGTTTTATGACTACTAAGTCCTCATACATTACGTGGAAAAAGCAATATCACCCCTTTTGGTGTAGCTGTGAGTTTGAAATGCAGAATTGCTGAATCTTCAATTAAAATCTCTTTTCCTTAGTTCAAACTCGTATTATTAACACTGTCTAGGAATTCTTCTTACAAATACTACCTCCAAAACAGATAAATACAAATAACCTCATTGAGTTGTGAAACAGTGGTGATATTACAGATTTCTGATTTATCACAACTGTTAGCCACGGTTAAGGGCTGAGAAAATAAGCACAGTAGGGAGGTTTAGTAATATGATTTCCATTGTGATGCATGATTAGATGCTTAGACACTGAAGACCAAATTAATCAAGCAGTAATGGTACCAGAACAGCTACAGCTTGGATGAGTCTGACCTTTGAAGTTAAACATTAGCTAACAGTTGGACTGGTATTTCTGGTATGTTCCACAAGATAGATTTAAGCACTAACATGTCTGTATCCTACATTTAAGAAAAGAATATACTAAATTCAGGGAGTACATACAGCACCAAATCACATTTGAGTCAGTCTGTGTACATTTATACTAAATAGGTCTTGTAAAAGAATGGCAATAATTTGTCAGATGAAAGAACTGTCTAGTCAAGAAGCCATCTCCATGTGCAGCCGTAAGAAGGTGCATAGGAGGGACTTTGAAGGACAAGAACACATGATACTCAACGCTATAACTTTCTTTGCCTCCAACCATTTTCAGCACAGGGCCTTCTGTAGCCAGGCTGTAGTGCCTGTGTACATGATAACCACAGTGGACTTCTGCTCACTTGCATTTGTGAAAACTTTTCACACCTCCAACATCCTTTGCTAAGGATCAACAAGTCATCTGGGACCTCACTGGTTTTATTTGAGATGGCTTGCTCTTGTTCTTGGAAGAAGCAGAGAAAAACTGATCTTTACACACCATCTCCATGCTATTTGTGCTGTCATGTTATAGACCACCACCACATCCTGCCTCAGCCATCTCTTTTCCCACCTAGAGTCCTACCTTACCCAGTCCCACCTTACTTAAAGGCCCTTCCATATCTGGTCACTCTTGTTGCTCTTCTCTGAACTCCAGACCTGTGGTGTTCTTTCTGAAATGCTGGGATCTGAACTTCACACAATAGGCAAGCATCAGCAAACAAGTGATCTTTTTTTCCACCATTTTCTTGTTACATCTTAACAATCGAACTACTGTTCAACAGCTGTTAAACAATGAGCTGATGTTTTCACGCAACTGTCTATCACAAGCTAAAGAACTTTTTCCTGGAAAGGATCTGGTGGTAAGTCTGGCCCAGAGTCCACCATTTCTTACATGCGGATTTTTCTCCCATATGCACATAACTTTCCTTTTTCTTCCTTTTCCCATGGATGACAAAGTCCTGGTCATTTACAAACCATCATAGTTTCTACAGATTCACCGACAGAAGATTGAACTTCAAACAAAAAAGATGAACTAGAGGACTACATCCTCTAGTGAGAAATGTGGAAAGAAGGACGCAAACTATTCTGTCAAGATGCAGTTTTGTGGGTTTTTAGAATTCTAACTATTGGTCAAAGAACACTGTCACTTTAATTATCATCAGGAATGGAGCTTAAAACATTTAGATCTAAATCACATACCGGGTAAACTACCATGGATATGATAGTGCTAATGACTAAGAGAATTTCCGTGTGCTCCTAAAGACACTTTCCTTTAATTGTCTGGCAAATGACCATTAAGTTTATAGCAGAAGATTCCACTGTCTAATGATGGAAGATTGACAACACCAATTTGTGTTTTTACTACAAATACAGTTATTTTCCTGTTTATCTGGTATGTTCTCCAAAACTGTAGGTGCATTGCCATGTGTTTCTGAGGTGCTGGAGACATACATTCTGGACATTAATCAATCTTTTTACATGCTAAGGAACAAATTCTGCCCAGTGCATGCCCTACTGCTGCCTTCACTGGGACTTGCCACCTTAGGTGAAAATTTGGCTCTTATGGCTCTTGGTGCCTCAAAACTACTGCAGTTAAATCAGACAAAATTGCCAACATCTTACATTTTGTGTTGAGAAATTACATCCTGCATCATTGCTTGTAACATTACCTAATTATATATTAGGAGAACCTAGATGCTCCTGGTAAGATGAAACACTGCTCTGAAAACCAAAGAGCTGTTAGCCGGGCATCCAAGAGTCCCCACCAAACATGCTCCCAACAATTTGAGGTGGAGCACGGATGTGATGGAAACTCGATCCATTGTCATAAGTATGCATGGAGCTGCTACTTTGCTTTGCCAGGGTAAACAAAGCAACCAATGAAGCCAGGATCTATCCTATGCTAGTTGCCATGCAGAGACATGGTGAGAGATGGTCCTTGGTCCCCAAAAATTACAGGCTAAGGCTGGAGCAGACACAGCTTTGTATGCATCAAAAACAGGTTTTATCAGCATACCACACAGAAAGATAGGTGCGGCATCCAGCAGTGCTTCTGCCCTTGACCACTATTTCTTTCTTTCCCTTTGCCCAGTATATCCCCCAACAAGTTTAAAGGGAAGGTTATCACAACCCTGGCTTAGCAATTCAGGTGTAAAACAAAATGCTTATCTTTTGCCCTTCTCAGACTGCCTCACTCAGTGGAGAACAGGGTCATTTGTCATCCCCATCTGTTGGGAAGCAGACAAAGAGAAAACAGAGAGAGGAAACAAACAGCAGAGGACCTGCCCTTACCTTCACACTGGGCAGACTGAGGAGCTGCCTGGATAGAGAAGAGGGTGTCCAAGCTGTCCCATAAGCAGATGAAACCATTCAGAGCAAAAGAGGAGTGAAAGAAGAATCCCTAACGTGAGTCACAATTCCTTTTTCTGAATCAGTGTAGCTGTGCTTCCCCTCTAATGCAGGGCAATCTGCAAACCTGTAATACGGTTCTGAACAGATGATACAGATAATGAGTGGGAAAAGCAAAGTAATATTAACCATTGAACGGTCTTTAGTATAATAAAGAAATTGTTTTTCCTCGCTAGGTAAAGACAAGTGTTATAATTCACTGAGTACAAGGAGGAGACACTTGGCAGCTTGGCACCAGTACTAATGAAGCCAATACCCTTCTCTGCTTTCTCCTTTTGGCTGGCTCTCACTTTGGCTGGCTTCCTTGGCATACACACCACTGGCAGTTTTGTAAGAAGTCAGAAGAACCATACGCTAATTTTCACCAAGGAAAACACAATTCGCAACTGTAGCTGCTCAGTGGATATCCGTGATTGTGATTACTGCCTGGCAAACTTGATGTGCAATTGCAAAACAGTGCTGCCTTCTACCATGGAAAAAACTACCTACAACAGCCACCTGACCATTTGGTTCACAAACACCTCTGTGCTGGAGATGCTCCTCAACTTCACGACGGTGTGGGATTTGAAGCTGTCCTTCTGTGGCACCACTCCTCTCCCAACAGAATACTTGGCCATTTGGGGACTTCGAAAGCTCCGGGTAAACAAAGTCAAGGGACGATTTCCAGAGCAGAGTGTAACCATCTACAGCAGCAGCAACAAAGAGAAAGAAGATTTGCTTGCAGTGCACAACAAAGACAGGCAAATGCTTGTACATATTTCTTTTCTGGATACCGGTCTTTTCAATGGATATTCTTTGCTGAAGTCATTCAGTGTGGAAAATGTTTCTAGTATCACAAAGCACTTTCGCAGCTTGCTGTACTCTGATGTTTTCTCAACCTCAGATAACAAGAGCTATGTCGTAACATTCATTTACTGAGTTATTGAACATATTCAGTAGTCAGAGGCATGGCAAACTGCTAAGAGAGAGATGGGACTTAGAACTCTGTTCGGTTTGGCCAGGAGGAGCTGCTATGGGATGGACAGTTTTGACTGTGATAGCACTCTATAAAGTGTTTAAAGTTAAGACAGACTCATAAGCCTAATTTAGTAAATGCTTTCTTAAAGAACAAAGAAAATGTGAAATTACTGTTTTAGAAAGCATCAGTACAAATTCTTTTTACATATTGTAAGCTAAGAATTGAAACATGCAGATAAATTTTGTTTCAAGGTTGCGCCTCTGACAGAAAACAGCGTAACCATGTACCTCTAGTCACAGAAAAACCTGAGCCTCCTGGAGAATCACTCAGACTAGATGTCAGCTCGGCAGGTCTCCAGTCCAACCCCTTGCCCCAGGCAGGGCCAGCTCTGGGATCAGACCAGGGAGCTCAGGGTTTTCTGCAGTCAGGTCCTGGAAACCCCAAGGATGGTGCCTGCACAACCTCACTGGGCAATCTGCTCCACCACCTGTCTGTTCTCATGGGGAAGCTTTTTTCCATGTATTAATCCCAGCCTTCCCTTTTCCAGGCTGAGCAATCCCAGTTCCCTCACGCTTTTCTCACAGTCACATGCGCCAGCCCCTCATCATCTTGGTGGTTCTTCTCTGGACCACTTCAGTTGATCCATATCCTTCTTGCACTGGGGTGTCCAAAACTGCATGCAGCACTCCATATGCAGTCTAGTAAGTGCCAGGACAAGTGGAATAATCCCTTCCACTGGCTCTGTTCCTGTTGATATAGTCCACTTTTGTCAGGTTTGAGGGGTGTGAGGTGGTTACCGGTTACCTAGACTGGGAGAGCTGAGTAGTCCTTGTCCTCTGGTTACTCAGTCGGAGCTGCGAACCCTCTCTTGTGCCAGGTAACACAGCCTCTTACAACAGCAGAGATGGCCTATGCGGGCAGCCTCCAATCTCAGAGCACAACTGAAGGTGCGTTTGGGGGATGGCCAGGAAGCTCTGTTCTCTGCCAAGCCATGGGGGTGCTGGAGTTTGGAACCCCTGTATTTTAATTAGGTGACTGAGGGTGCTCAGCTATGTACCAGGGTATTCTCCCCCTTCATACATCATGCGAAAGCACTGGGCAAGAGGCCACCTGACAGGAGGTCACGAAGGTGTTTTTCCCAGGGAAAAAGGCACAGTGGGTATGCCAATGCCTGCAATTTTCCCAAATGCAGGGAAGGTGACTTCATTTTTTGCAGTAATCATAGAATCATAGATTGGCATCTATGCCAATAATGGCAAGCTCTGCTCATGTTCTCCACTATGAGAAAGGAAAAAGACCCCATCCAACGATTCTCACCTGACAAGGGAGGTGAGGCTTCAAGAAACATGTAGTAAACAATTTTCAGACACATTGCAGGAGAAAGCTTGCCATCCCCTGAAAAACATACACCAGAGCTATTTATATAGCCCAAAGTCTGCTCCTTGCTCACGTCTGCAGGATTTGCACTCTATGAGATATGATTAAGGCTGGGATCCACCCATATAGTACAATAAATGATTTGGAATAGCAACTACCAGCAAAGGATTACATAAAATTGGGACTAAATATGCGTACTGAGGGGAATGGCTATCAAGATCCTGAGGAACCAATGAATTTGCCTCAACAACCTTAAACAAAGACTTTCCCTATAACTGTAATTAATGACAGAGCAGTTTTGCTAGGAAACAACTTAAATCCATGCACACCTTCCATTACTGTGAGCTTCCCCACTGAAATCAACAATGTGGTAACTATTGAATTAATGGGGTCTATTTCCAATTGCAAATTAACACATTTAAGCACAAGGGAGTTTGAAGGCTGGGGGCTGAACTCAATTTAACTCAACCAGAGAACTATTATATCAGCTGTTGTAAAGATATTGTTTCATTCATCAGCACCTTGGCAACAAATCGTAAGCCTTCTCCCCAAATCACAAATATTTATGGTGATAACTCTCAGGATCGTGTCACAGGTTACAAAACGGCTAGGAGCTGAAGTTAGACTGACAAAGACTGGCAGCGGGGTGGGGGGTGGAGGGATTGTTCTGAGCATGTTACATGCCGGGAATGTATTACAGATACAGGCAAATAATTAATATTGCTTGCCCAGGAATCTTGTCTGTACAAGAGTACTAACCTTGCCTTCGTAAACTGGCTAGTTACTAATCTTGCACAGGATAATGTTGTCAAAAGAAAAAAAAAAAAAAGAAATAGACCTGGCACATACAACTATATTAATTTCTAAATGTTGCCAACTCCCTCCTTAAAATCTGGGAAAAATCTAACATAAATGATCTTCAGCAAATTCACCAAGGCTCTGCTGCCCTCTAGTAAAAAATGTGCTGAATAACACAGTACTTCCACATTGCCATGACAGCAGTGGTTTACTGCTGTTACTGTTCAAAATTCACACGTGTAGTAGTAACTGAGAATGCATGTATCCTGGCCCTGCTGGGAAGAAACCATGAGATTAATAAATCCAAGGGCTTTCTTACACTGCAAATTACAGTTTCAGTTACTTTCGCCACTGTAGTGTTCTGAATGAGGCTGATGTAAAAGACTATTTATTCCTGTGCCCAAGTAAGCACTGCAGAGATTTTCCTAGAATCAGGAAAAAATTCTCCTCTCAATTACATGCGCAGCAAAAATCCACAGCACCAGTACTGCAGTTATCTTTTCAACACCCCTGTTCTTCTCCAGCAGACATCAAGAACCTGATTCTCCCAATTTCAATTGTATACGGCTTCACCATATGAAAGTACTACACTAGAAGCTTGCAGGATTTCTTCAGAGCAATGCATACAAAACATATACCACATATGCTCTGAATTTTATTAGTTCTGTCGGTTGAGGTTTCTTTTGCCTGCATGTGAACTACACATAGCAGCACCATAAGAAGCATCACTCTGCAGAAATAACTGTGTGATTCTGTGAATCTGTTTTAAATCCCAGTGTAAGATACTCACACAACCACTCTCAACACCCTATGGCATTTGATCCTATATTTATAGAAATTAATATTTATATACACAATGGTTTCGTTCTCCATCTATGACATTCAACCTGCATGTTTTTTATTTTTCCAGTCTTTAACCTTAATGCATGATTACTGGATATGCCAACCAATGGAAACTAAGGCGATTTTTTTTCCTATCAGAAAAAAATTGAGATAGAAGCTGTAAACTTAGTTTTCTGTACTAGTAATTGTGGCGTGACTTTGGCAAGTCAATGCAAACCAAGAACAGTACAGAAGTACTGCAGCGCTTTCTACGGCAGATCTCACTGTGCAGCCGCAAGGTGAGGCTGCAGGAGGCCAGCCAGGCCCCAGGCAGACTACCACAGCAGCTGCCAAAAACGGGCTGCAGGGGAGCCTGGCCCTCCTGATATGGCAGAAAGGCTGAGAAGAGGTCACTCCAGTTCCCAACACTTGTACACGGAGCGACCATCTTTAAAAAGTCCAGCAATCCTTTGGCATCTGCCACCCAACTCACAGTTTTTCCTTTAGTCAACACAGTGGCGACCGAGGCTGGCTCAACCAACTTCGGAAGATGCCCCAGCCTAGACAGAACCAAACCGCACACCGCACAGGACAGACACTACTATCTAGCTCTAGTGAAGACCACATTGTCCCCTCCCCCAAACCCACAAGCCAGAATTTCCTTAGAGGGCCGAGCCGGGAGGCAGACCCGGCTTCGGCAGCGCCCTGCCCGTCAAGGAGACGACGGCACCTGGGCACTGCCCGCGTATTTCCGCCCTCCCCATGCCGGTCCTGCAGAACAAGCCCATAGGCGCAC
>NW_010120490.1:0-761 GCF_000699245.1 Pterocles gutturalis
GGGCAGTGGTGTGGGGGACGTGGGCCAACAGCTGGGCTGTGGAGACGGCCCCTTGTCCTAGGCAGCTCCTGTGGGCACGTTTGCTCATGGGGCGCACAGGGCACCGGGCTGAGCCGTGTGCTGAGCAGTGCTGTGCAGTGCTGAGTGCTGCTGGGCCTGCAGCATGGCTCCAGCCACGGTCGCTGGCTCTGTGCTGGTGATGCCGCCTGCGCAGCGCGGTTTGGGCCCCCGGTGTCTGCCCGCACAGGCTGTGGAAGGACCTGCAGGCCTTCTGCTGCTCCCAGGGGAAGTGCAACTTCCACGACAGCCCCAGCCTGAACTGCACGCTGAAGGTGAGGGTGGCCAGAGCCCCCGAGCGCGCCCAGTGCTGGTGGTGTCTGCCAGCAGCACCCACCCCCAGGCTCTGGATGGGCCCCTGGCCCCTCGAGCGTCCTGCTGAGCCCCAAACCCCTCCTGCGGCTTGTTGCAGATGGAGGAGATGATTCAGATTGTGGAAGAGTCTGGCCTCAACATCTACAACCTCTATGCCCCGTGCGATGGCGGCGTCCCTGGGAGCGTGAGGTGAGTCGGCCCCGGGGAGACGACGGGTCTTGAGGCGCTGGCTTGCTCTGGTTTGCAGCGTGTGGGTCCCAGCTGGCAGAGGGACGCGGTGGGCTGGGCAGGGGTCCCTCTGGGACGCTGGACTGTGTCTGGCTGCTGTCGCGGACTCCCCGGGGAGGGCCCTGAGTCCTTGTTCCTCCAGAGCGTTCAGCCTGTCCCCG
>NW_010120491.1:0-79503 GCF_000699245.1 Pterocles gutturalis
CACCTGATGACCAAGGCTCAGCTCGTTCCAGGCTAACTATTCTGGAGCAGAGAGAGTCATGAAACTACAGTCCTGGAATGGAGATAAGAGCCCGAGTGTCCAAGAGACTGAGAGCTGACCGAGAGAGCGAGACAATCCCCAGAGAGAGAGAGAGATGACCCTGAAAGAGAGAGAACTTCCAGACAGACTCTCATCTCTATACTGGGCATGACGTGCATGATATGGAATAGATCTTTGGCCAAATTGGTTCTCAATCCTAAACCCAAGATCGAATCATAAGCAAGTAATTGGGGCTGTGCTCCCTCCCAGCTTCTCCTGCCCCTGCAGACACTCGCACAGCAGAGAAGCTGAAAAGTCCTTAACTGTCCTGGCAGCTGCTATAAACATCAGTATGTGATTAGCTGCCTTCTCAGCACAAATCCAAAACACAGCCTCACACTAGCTACTATGAAGAAAGTTAACTCCATCCCAGATGAAACCAGGACAATAAACCACATCAGTCCCTCTGTCTGTGTATGAAATAGCAGCACACGCAGGTCTCCTACAACCAAATGAAAGAATTAAGAAAAGACTAAGTGCTTTGATTCTGCTATTACCCCAGTGTGTGCTTCATCTAACTATTCCACTCTCCACTTGGAACATGTGTGATTAAAGTCTGTGTAACAGATTAACATATTGCAAGCAGATAGAAAGAAAGCAGCTATTAAAATTAATTTGTATTACTTCTCTTCCTTGCAAAAAAGCCCCCCTTCAAACTAGATGATCATGAATTCTAGAAGAAATAAGAAGTATTTCTAAGTATCATGTCTTCCCAAACAAGGCCATTGAAGGAAAAATAGGAAAGAGTCCTGTAAGAAGCTCAAAGAAGACAGAATGAGGAAGGGAAATAATTCCATCTGGGACTTAAAACTCAGTTTTGGTGATCAAAGGCAGGCCTTCTAATGTGTTTCTTGTCTAAGATTTTCAGTTTATTGAAGTCATGGGATCTCTGTGTTTCACGTGATGTTCCAAAAATGACAGGATTAGCCCTCCAGGTCTAGATGAGTGATTGTATTTCCTTTTATTGAAGGAAGATTATTTAGAATAACAAAATTTGAATTTTCTTTGTTGTCAACCCTATATTGAACTGACAATAGTAACGTTGTCTTTCTTGTATGTACATCACCAGCTTTAAAATTTGTCCTTGGATAGTGATCTGGCCTAAATTCCAGATCCTAACAATTTAATTATTGATATTGATATATTAATATAAATATTAATTTATTTATAACTAATATATTTCTTGGGCTTTCAAACTATAATAAGGTTTTTTTTTATAAATTAACACATTTTATATGTATGGTAAGAGCAGAAAGAGAGCATCATGTGTCCTTATGTGGACTCTGCAGTACACCCAATCCAGACACAGTTGTTTGCATGCCCTTCCTAAGTAGAATTTTAACTTCCAGTTCTAATTTAAATGACTAACTCTTAAAGAGTACTAAAGGAAACTTTAAAATTATGCTGATTAAACTAACAAGCTTGCTTATTATATTGTTTTGACAATATTGGTTTTTTATTTAAACTGTTCTACAAGGCAGTACCTCATGGGGAGCAGGCAGGATGTTCACTGACTGAAGACAGACTTTACAACACAGCATTCAAATATGTTAATAGCTGAACTACCTCCACAGCAGTACAGAAAAGAAATTGTGATTCAGCCGTATCTCCTTCCTTGTTCCTCTTAGCTTAGGGAAGGAAGAGTGTAAATTGGCTCCTCTTATTGTCCTTCGTGGAGTTGATATTTGACTGTCTTTCAGTAAGCACTCTGGGATAGCAGAGTTTATTGCTCCATAAACAAGTGTTTCTTAGCTGACAAAACAACCTCCCTCACTGAAAACAAAGTAAGACTTTGTTTAATGTAAGTTCCCGTGAAAAGTAATTTTTTTAAAAGGCTCTTATTTAATTTCCCTTGGCTGTGTTACGAATGCCATTTGATTTGGCAAAAAGAAACTTTAAAATTTTTCACCTAACAAACAGAAGAAACCTTCCTCCCGCAGCATGTATTTAATAACTGTTCTACCCTCTTAAGATGTTATTTAGTGTCATTTACTGTCTGCTGCTCAAATCCCCTGGAAATAGTAAAGCAGGGGTTAGATATTTGCCTTTCACTGATTTTAAATAAGGCCTTGTTTAATCCCTAAGTGAAAGACTTGGCCTTCTCCTCTAGGAAAACCAGCTGATAATAGCTGTGAATGTGTGACTCCTGTGTCATTGAAAAAAGATCTTCACTACTTCTCTTGCCATCTTTTCTATTTCTCTTGCTGTAGGTGTGGAAGGGATGTGGAAAAAACATTTACTAGCCATCTTAACCACTACATGATTTGACTGTAGGTAGTCCAAAACAAAAATATTTAATTTTTGTGGCTGACTACTAAACAGAAAACAATTTCCATAAACCAGCAGCTCTTTTGATGTGTACATATTTTGAGCTAAGTCTCGCATGCTGGGAAGATCAGAACACATTAAAGTGGCCCAGATCAATTAAGCACATGCTTTATTTGGAATAGGTACCACAGTGTCTCTCCTCTCCCAGCACAACAGAACAGTTGGCAACCTTCCCAGTGACATAAAGAGATCTTTTGAAACCTATACGCCTACGTAAACTCTTAACATCTTTGACTTAAAGGAATCAAGTTATAAAAGAGATGTGTATGGTTTATTAACCATAGAGAGGCTTATTAATGTTTTCCCTCTGCTTCCTGTTACTCCAAACAATTCTGTCTACAAATATATTTTGATAACTTACACATTTTCATGTTATCTCTAGCAGAGGGGAAGTGGCATTCTTTTTCACCCTGGGATTTGTTTGTTGGCACTTACATTCCTGATGAAATGCTCATTGGAACTCCAGTCAACACATTCCACTTTTTCCAAGCCTAAAGTCATCCAACTTTAATACAGAGGCACATTTCCCAGAAACGATATTATGTCCAAATATCTAATTTAAATTAAAAATGAAAGAGTTGGATTCAAAAATTCATGTTAAAGAAACCTCAGCATGACATGATAGTCAATAAGAAATTTACTAAAATTAGGTAATACCCTGTAGGCATTCATGTTGAGCAGCTGATTCTGTCAAGTGGTAAAGTGCTCACAGAAAGGGAACCTTAACTACAATGCAAAATAACCATGTCCCATGGAGACTGAGTAAAAACAGGATAATTTTTGTGAGTGGACCCAAAACCATTATTCAGGGACAGCTCCAGCTGACTTCAAAATGTTTCACCTCCAAGCAGTGAAAATCATGCCTGTATTTATTATATTTTTGCTATTAGAGGGTCAAAGAGAATTAAGAGCTGTAGACAAGGGAGAAGGCAAGGATCTGTTTAGAAATGGGTTAGAGAGTCAATGTGGTGGAAAGAAGAGGGAAGCTACTTCAGCTATTACAACATGTCGAGAAGGAATGAACTATCAGCAGTATGAGATCTTATGTGGCAATGTGGACAAAATGGTACAGAACACACAGAATAAATGGGAGGATATAGACAGAGATAAGCCCTGGAAAAAGCAAGAGAAACACCTTAGAGGATTTGGAAACAAAAGGGTAAAATTATGTGGGGAGCAATATTTCTCTAAAGCTTTCTCTTAAAAAAAACTGCCCTTAAGAAGCACCTTCTTTAAACAGACCAATTTTCACATCTTCTCATGTGTAATTTCCACTGAAACTCATAGAATTCTATGCTTACAAAATATCAGAAAATAATCTGAAATCTATATGAAGCCACTAGAAAAATTTTGAATTTATAGTAAATCTGCAGTAATCTGTTCCTTAGTTTCTCAAGAAAAAGGAAACAAAACATCTAAAAACTTTATTGATACCCTAAAGGAAACAAATACAAAAACAAAAAGTAAAGCAAGCTGTCTTAAGTAAGCCTTTCATTGAATTATGTTCTTTCCTGCAGCCTCCATATTCTGTCAATTCAGATAATTTTGTAAGCATTTCTATGTGCATTAATGTCGATGAGAAATCCCAATGCTTGTATTACTAAGCAAATTATTGAGAGCCAAGCTAAAAGTGAACTCCTCCCAAATTTGTCTTTCAGGTACCTTGGGTTTGCACCCTTGGGTGGGAGGATGGAGCCCAGGTGTCTGGAGGAAGTCAGTTGACAAGTGATGTGGTTGTTCCTCTGTCACTCTCACATACTTGCCTGCAATTTATCACGCCAGTTCAGGGTTTGCAGTGGTTTTCTTGCCTCATAGAAAAATATGGATCTTGATAACCTAGCCAGTTCCTCACATCATTACAAACATGAGCTTTAAACCCACATATTAACTGTGTGGAAACATGCTTTACAGTTTTCTTCTAAATATTGTAATTAACAAAGATGTCGTACTTATTTAATCTGACAGAACTCATTCAGCAAAGTGCAATAATGTAGGCACATCTGTATATTTGCATACTAAAAAAGTTTAAAAATACTTGTATAAAAGGCAAAAGGTGGCTTTTAAATACATGACCCAGTCCTGGTGTCAATTATACGTTTCAGCACAGAGAGTTATAATCTTGTTTTTAGCTACATGTGTGTGACTACCTAATTACAAATCAAAGCTTTTTAACAAATAGCCTGATTCTAGCATTCACAAAGGGGTGAATTAGGATAACTGCTGTTAAACAGAATGGAATTGAGCTGGTGCAAAAGCTTCTTGAAATAAGAATTTTGCTCAAAGTTTGTCTTGCCTGTTTCTCTGTATCTGGAAGAAAAATATATTAAAATCCTGGTTGGCAATCTCAGATTGGCTTTTGAGATCTACACCGTTAATTTAGGGGTTAAAATATGATTCTTGACTGCAAGGAACAAATGCTGTTACTGTGGTTAGGCATTTCAATCTTCATGAAATGAAAACATCTAAGTCAATGTCTAAATTATGTGTGTTCCTTTATACCTAGCTTCTCTGAAGTAAAATTTCTTCTAAAAAAAGAGCAGAAACAAATTTTGCACTATAATTAGTGCACTCCATTTCTCAGGTGTTTGCTGAAGAGGAAATACTACAAACAAATAAACACACTTGTAACTCATACAGGGTTCACAGAATACAGAGGAGAAGAACCTCTGAAGGATGAATAATGGCCTTGCCAGTGGGAGCTCATAAATTGGAATATACTCTGAATGGAAATAAAATTGGTCCATTCTTCTCTCAGCTGACGCTGGCATTTAACACGAGTGAGAGGGAAAACTAGCCTCCTCATTACCAGTAAGTTTACCTTCCTTCAGGAAGTGTGTAAAACTAACAGCAGTAGAAATCAGGCACCCATGCATGAGAGTAGAATTTGGCCCATACAGAACCTTCAGTCACTGTTTTAGCATAGTTCAGAAGATGCTCTTCTTACTCTATTCATCTTTGGCTCAAAACTGATTTTTTTTCAATGTAAAACTTCTGTTTACATTTCTGGAAAAAAATAATGTGAGATAGGCCCCTTCCTTACAGAGATAATTTGCTTCATTCTGTCAGATTTCCACAAGCCTAAACAACCATGTTCATCCCTGAGAGTGTAATTAATACTTGCCTTACCTAATTTTATTTGTACCTTGATGTAGCAGAAAGGCATAGTACTAATTGATCAGTAAATATTTTGACCTATTCTGTTTTCAGTTATTCATAAAGTCTAACTCAATTTAGAGAAGACTGAAAATGGAAGTGACTATATTCAAATTAATTAGGTGCTTTGGTGCCTAAGCTTCCATGTTAGTACAATCACAAATGTTTTTGAGAAGCATACAGTTCTCTCATGGTTGTGTGTATTTTGACATTGTCTCCCTCAAGAAAAGACTGTAAAAGCTGCGTAGCCTATAGAGGCCTAGTAGTGTTGTCACTTCACAAATGTTTACTTCAGTATAAACAGGATTATGCCATAAATTTCCACAATCAGATGCATACAGAATTTAGTTTAAAATATGGAAAATGATCAACTTTATTGTGGTAACTTAGCTTTCTAAAACGTCAATTGTTTATCTCACAACCTCTGAGCTAAGGAATAGTTGTGTCTACTGTAATGTACTCTAGAGACGGACATCTAATTGTCTAATCCAAGAGGGGACCTAAGCACAGCCATCAATGCAAGTAATTTTTTTTTCCTGATAACCTGTCAAAATAAAGCATATTGCAAATATTTAAATTAGCATTTTGGTTAGTTTTTTTTCCCATATCTTTTCACTTTCATCTGTAAGGTATCCACTTTTGACTGTGGCGTATCTGAAGTTCCTTTATTATTTATGAATATCAGTGAGTTGAGAGTATCTCTCAGGAGGAGGGGAAAGAATCAATAGTCTAACACTTGAAGTACATCTTTCACATTCAAGATTACAGTGGGTGACCCACAGCAGGTGAACCACATGATTAACGCCTAGCAGCCTGGAGTGTTCTTTACTGTTTAAGCTCTCATGAGAGCGTGGGTGGTAGCGTTATGCACCAGGCCCACCACAACATGTAAACAAGGTATTGCTGAATTTTTGACAAGGAAGACACATTTACACCCAGGGTAACAGTGGTTGAGAAATTCATGCAGGAGAAAAGCTTCTGTTCTATAATGCCCCATGACTTCTGAGCTGAAGACCTCATTAGCCTTTAGACCATGAATTTTTCTTTATGAGAAATAGAAGCCCGATGCTACAGGTGATCCCAGGTCTGTACTAGTTCTGCTGCGAGAGGTTTATGGCAAGTAGAAATATGAAAACTCTCTCAGGAATTTCTGGATCATTTCAGTTTACCTGTCTATCACTTCTGTAACATCATTGGTTTTGTTCTTCTGATCATTGTTATGAATTTTGTCAGTTTTACAGATCTATTTAAACATTTTACTTGTAGATTTCAAGATAAAAAGCATGGGCCTATTGCAAAGTCTGCTAAAGTCAGTACGAGTCTTTCCATTAACTTCAATGGACTTCAGATCAGAACATAAAAATAATATTCTTGCTTCCTCTTTTTTTTTTTTAAATTAAAGAGCCTTTTCAAGCAAAACACTTTGGCTTGTCCTTAATTATAAATATATATTATAAATAAGAGTCTTTAAACCCTACAGCTTGAATTCATTGTACTTACTATAATGTTCATTCTTTTCTAGTCAACGATTTAGTGAACTACTAGAACTGTATTTGAAATAAAAGGTTTGATGTAACTCTCTGTGTGTATAAGCAGGCATTTGTGCACATACTAATAGGCTTAAAGATCAAGCAGTACTTTTGAGCTTCTTTTGAGTTTTCTCACTATCAGTATTATGAAAGTGTTGACACTTGAGATCATAGGCGGAAAAGGGAGATAAGATACTTTTAAAAATAATTTTAAGAGATTTAAATATAAATGCCCATAGTGGTGGATATAATTTGTCGTTGAAAAGAAGTAAAACCAGGTTTCATTCTAAATAAGAAGTAAAGTTATAGTGTCTATTCTTTACAGTAGAACTTGTTTTTAATAATTGAAATGGAAAAAAATTACATTCTGATATTTTGAATCAGTATTTTTGCTTTTTTTTTTCCCCTGATGATTGTGATAAATGAAGTTGCTTTTTAAACAAGATATGCTTAATAAAAGCTTTTTGTCAAGGAAGAATTGATGTTAATGGCATTGGTGTCATTGTTTTTCTAAATGAACAAAACTTTCTGACAGGATAAATGTTTTACAAGTTTTCAGTAAGAAGTCATGCATGGCATTTTTCAAAGTCTAGACACATTTTAATGCTGAATATATAATGAAGCAACAGTTGTGGTTATAGGCTGCTATCTAATGGCAATTCAACTTTATAATTAACATTTAGATTTATTTTGTTAATCCAGTCTTTTAGTGAAGACAAGAGAATATGAATCTTCCACACTGAAAGTCGTACCGAGTATTATTACATTGCCATTATCTCTAATTAAAATTGCTGATTATTTATCAATCACTGGAAAAGAAGTATTTTCTTATCTCTACACGGTAAATCTCATTATACCTCTTCAACAGACAGGGAAACTGATACATATATTTGTGATGTATTCAGAGGAAGTTAGAGGCAGAGCTCTGAACAGCTATCAGAAATCTTTCCAGGAAACCTGTATATTCTAACAAGAATAGAAAAATATAATTATTGTTCATCTCTATAGTTAAAATGTAAACAGCATGTATAGAACTCTTTAATTTTCCCAAAAATACCTTTCACGGTTCAGTAAAAAATTGTCTTCTGATTTAAATAGATGTACTCGTGTAATTCCACAGGGGTTTCTTTACATTGACTATCTATGAAATTATCAAATGTTTTGAGTAATTTCTTTAAAAATCAATCCTCTCTCAGTAATATAACTGGCTACAGTTGTACCTCAAGCTAATAGTACTCTTGCCCACAAATGGACTGAATGAAAAATATATTAGTGGCTACTATAAAGTCTAACTTTTAATTTAGTTTCTTTGGATGGCTCACGATAATTTGAAGTCTTTAAATCAAAAGTAGATAGCATTCTAAAAGACATTATAGCTTGACAATTATAAGCACAAAGTAAGAACTCCTGGGTGATGTTCTTTGGCCTGTGGGAGGCATGAAGTTGGAGTAGATGATGGTAATTGCTCCTTTTAGCTGCCACATCTATAAATCTAAAGTACCTTTTCCAAAAACCCAAGGGGAGGGGAGAATAAATGGCCATCAAGAAACAGTGGTTTCTGTTAATGCAGCCTTCTAGCTACCGTTTCTGACAGTAGTTCCCTGTACAGAGATCACCATTGTGCTTTTTTCCATCAAGCAAGGAAGTGATTAAAACTTCTAGCAATACTTGTATAAGGTGATATTCAAGATATTGACTTTAGCTAAATGAGAGTTAGGGTAAGTTACACCCCAATATCATTCTATCTTTTCATTTTACTACTTGTCATAAAAGTAATTTTGCTAAAGGAAGCAGGTCTATTACTGCTGGTGATTTATTCAAAGGAGCTCGTTCTACTTCCCTTGTGGCTATCTTCAGGTGCTTAAGGCATATTTCCCTAACCAATTTCATACTCCGTGAAATCTTTCTCTCTCTCTTTACCTCTCTTATCAGGAAAGGATCAAATTCCCTCACCTTGAAATAAGCTTGTTCTACCTTTTTGTGCAGTCATGGTAGACAGGCGCATCATTTAGATATTCTCAGGAAGGTAACTGCTAGATTAGCTGCCACTGCAGATTTGTCTTTAAATGCAATCTTAATTCAAAAACAAGTGACTCCCTGACCTCTGCAGAAAATAATGTCTAAAATCCACTTAGAAACTCTCTCAGTCTTCATGTAGGTGTTTCTCAGATTTCAGCATTTCTAGAAAAACAGGTAAAATTCAATTTCTTTCCTCCCACTCATTCTTAAATCCTTGGAGCTAAGTGTGAAAGCATCTTGAAGTCATTCCATTTAAGTCCTACCTGAATTCCTGCCTCAGGTTTCTGCACTGCAGTGCACTTCTTAACCTTCTCTTCTTGAATTTCTCACTTTCCTACAGATCAAGTCTCCCAATAAACATGCCATTAAAGAGTGTAATTAATTTAGGTGATGGGGCTATGGTTGTTGCAACCACATGAAGTTCTAGCAAGTGACCCTGCTGTAGAGCTTCAGTGTAGGTTTTCTGTGTTACTGTCAGGGAATTAATCTTTTATGTAATATGAACACACTGATGGAGTATATAGCCACATTTTTAACTCTAATTTGTGCATATAGCTTTTAGCTGGGGGGATTTAATTTATGATTATAAATTAATCCAGTCTGTTTTGATCTCTTCCTTTCTCCTTCTGTGTCCCTTCCCCAAAAATCCTGTAAGAAATTTTGTATCCCTGATTTCTCTCCATTCCATTGGAAATTGTCTTCCTACTTGCATCCTATAATAAGTCTTATATCTCTTTAGGCAGTAATCCATCTTCATTTGCCTGGTGTTCTGCAGTTTCTTTAGTTGAGTCACCTTGGTGGGTTTCACACTGGGGACAACCGTTCTGCTCTGAGAGCTGTAGGTGTAGCCTATGCAGGTAAACTCCATTCCTCACTGATTGGGTTACTCAGATTCCTCCACCTGCCATCACTTCTATGATCTGTTTAATTTGACTTGCCTTAGTTGGATAACCCAACATCAAGCACATTCAATTTAGTATTACAGGCAAACCCTTGGAGGGTGTCAGTTGTGGCATTAGCAATGGTAGTGAGGAGGGAATAAGCAGTGGAAGAGGGTTATTGTGTAGCTGGAAAGCAGTACTGATGTTGTTTTTCATCCCATAGCAACAGGGACCAGGGTAAACTGCCAAGAGGTACCTAGTGTCCCTTTCTGGCAGCCCAAGAAGAAAGACAAGAGCTCCACAGCTTGATTCCTTGCTTTTGGCAGCTCAAATATGATAAATGCAAAAGGAGTGCTCTGGAAAACAGCCTGATGAAAGGCATAATTAGACATCATTTACCCATGGCAGACAGGGGAGGTATGTACTTATAAATTTACAGTACTTTCCATACTGCATTTCTTTATTAACTCTTTACTCCTACTATAAAGTTTGAATTAAATTGCTTTTATTCTGCTTGGGTACCACAGTGAGAAGACAGTTTCATTCTGCAAGTGAGTCAGATGGGTTTGAATAACTGCTCAGTTGATAGTTTGGAAACATGCTGTCTGGTTTTGAATTGTTTATTGTTTGCCTCAACAAAATAATCTCAAGCAATGTATATTTCAGTTTTGCCCCAGATGGTTTTGTTAGCAAGTTCCCATTCAAAAAAGAGGTATCAGTGTCTTGGATTAAAAATACCATTTTCTCAAACACACATTCATTTTCATTTCACATTTTTCTCTTTTGATGATGCACAAATAGCTTGAACTCTTTGAGGGAAGTAGGATGAACCTGTCAGCTGTGGAAGTAAAATGCTAGAGATTCAGTCCTTGCCTTGTTTCTTCAGTTGGGAAGATAAGAAAAATCTTTTTTGCCAGGAGGTAAGTGAAGAGGTGCAAATGGGTGACTGCTCAGTTGACGGGTGAAATTCAGAGGAGGTTCTGCTCTGATAGTAGTTGAGGAAAGGTCTGTGGCAGTTTAAGGAGCAAGTGTCTTCTCAGTGACTTGTTGATGCCCTCCTCTGAATCCTGCACCGCAAGCAGTATGCGCCCTTCTTGCTGGAGTGTAAAGTTAAAGCTTACCTTCAGCTGTCAAGGAAAGCTGCTTAGATTAACCCTGTTGGTTTCACACTATGATAGCTGAGGAGTATTAGTCTGAGCCATTCTCCTGACTCAGCTGAACGGAGCAACTTGCTGATGAAGGTGGAGCCTTTTAGATTGGGCTGGAATGGAATCAGCAGTGACTTTTCAGCATCCCTTAGATAAATCCAGGTAGTTTTAGAAATACTTGTCAGTAAAAGCAAGTTTAGTAGCTATCAGTTTCAAAACAAATATGAGGCAGATAAAACCTGTGAAAATTTATGAAAGTTAGAGTAAGAAGTGAAATTGAGTCTATGTCAGATATGTTAACTCCCAGTTGGGATGTAAAGGTGTTCCGAGGGCTAGTCAGAGAGTCCCTAGTGAAAGAGTTCCTCTTTTGAAAAACAGCTTCAGCAAAAACTTTTTGTAGCAGTATCACTTTGACAAAAAGTGATTTTACAAAATTAAATTAGAATTAAGCAGTCAGGAAATTCACAGATCAGGAACCAAGACATGCAACTGGAGTCCATGTCCAGCTTAGAGCTGAAGCTGATCAGGTCAAGAGCCAAATGATTCCAACTATGCTTGATGAATGTACGTGGCACACAAGGATCGGTGGGTCTACATGGACAGCCCCTTCTCCTAATAAATATGCTGGGAAGCTTTTCTTGATAATATATAGTGACATGAACATTGCAATAAAAATCCCAGGAGCTCTTGTAAAATCTCTTCGGGGAATCAAATGTTGATTTTTTTTTCTTAGTATTTGTTCTCACTTTTCTCACGTAAAAAGAATAATGTTCATAGCACTGACATAAACTTGCAGTAAATTACTATTGATTTTATCAAGTCACTCAGCTGCATTTCAGTGTTAAAGCAACTATGGGGCCATTTATTGCTTCCTATAGTGTAATCTGCATTGATGAGCATTGTGTGTTGAGAATGGCCCTATTGACACTGTGGAAGGAAATGACTCTCTGTAGCCCGAAAATATCGTCAGTTTGTTAATTGGATAAAATGCTTTCTTTGTTGGCAAGTGGTTCATTCCCCACCCTTCAATGTCAGAATTTATGGAAATGCTCTTCAAACAAGGAGGGAGGGGGGAAATAGTGATGAAAACAATAGGCATGCTGTCACTATAAAAAAGAAAATTATTCTTTTAGAACAGTATGGAAGAACCTAGTTCATGCATTCATCTCTAGTATATGTTTCTGAACTGTCAATATATACTACCTCCTAGTTTATAGCCTGGCCTGAAGCTATTGTTCTGTTTTTCTATTTATTTGTATATAAAAAAGAATGTTACTTTTTCCATACAGTGTCTACTTGGGTTGCATTTAATGCACTTAGAAGTGATTTAATTCTAATAATCTGAAATGACAAGTACTGTATGGGTTTTCTGTTGGCATTAACAGGATTAAATCAGAAGTGAGATACATACTGACAAAGAGGCAGGAATTAAGGATCATAAAAATACTATTTGAAATGGTTCTTAAACTGATATAAAGCTCAAAAAAAAAGTGCTAGGAAAAAAATCTAAGCAGTGGGAACAAAGGAAGTGTACTGTTCAGTTGCAAAAGAACTAAGGGTAGGAACAGGTAAAATAAAAATGGCAATGGACAGTTTTATGAGATCTGTTAATACAGGAGAGAAGTGCCCTAAAGGCTACAAAGAGGCCACAGTAGTTCCAATATCCAAGAAAGAGAAGCAGCAAACACAACAGAAAGTTAGAGATCCATTAGTTTAACTTCAGATTAGGGAAAAGCTTGGGAACAAGTTGTCGAGATCAAATGTAGGAACCCCTAAGAAACGTAGAGAAGAGATTCCCTTCATGTTTTCTTCTCTTTCTTTCTCCTCAGTATTTGAGGATTTCACCTACATTTTCCAATAAAAATAATCAAAAATTAGACTTTCTTCCAATTCCTTAGTAGCTGGAAAATTTGGAGAGAGTTAAGAGAGGAATCAAATTTTGAAAGAAATACCTTGGTAAAAAGTTTGTATTGTAAATAAAGAATTGATCTTATTTCACTGAGGAAAGCAAGCTGAAAGGCAGAAGGAACTGGTACCTACTAAAGATGAAAGTACTATATGCTACTAAGTATTAAATTTATGTGAGATACTGTCTTTTCCTCATGAGTATGAGTTCATACTCATGAATTGAAAGTATGACACCCAGATGAACAAATAGTCCACGAGAGTAAATTAAGCATGGGTAAATAACAAATTGTACATTTATGTACAGGGAAAGTGAATAACTTCCTCATCTAACATGGGCTGTAACAGAGTTCTTGGGAAACAAGGAATTATTCTTGTTGGAGGAATAACAACTAGGGTGAAGATACACAAGTTTCAGTAGAGAAAAATAGGAGTATTTTTTTGTGAGGAAGAATGTTGTTTATCATAGAAGGACATTTGAGTCTGTAACATCAGAAGATACCTCCTCAAGGTGTGGCATTTACACAAATTTAGTGCATTTCAAGATAAGAGAGCAAATGCACCCAGTGGCTACTTTACAGGTTTTGGGACATTCAGTCTGTGTATTTTCTATTGTTTTTACAGAGGCAGTAGAATAAATCTTATTTATTAGTATAAAAGGGGCAGAAAAAGACAAGGGCTAGAAGATTGAAATGAAATTGTGATATTGTGTGGCTTTTCACTCTGTTTTAGTGGAAATTTTATTATTTTAGCAATACTGTGGAAGAACACAGTCTTGATGATCTAGATTTTGCACAGTTTTTACTCCAGAGAACATAACTAAGACTTCACTTTATACATGGTCAGACAAAAGGGGTTTGATTGCCATTTATAATTTTTCAGCAATCTGTAATCCTTATTAAAAGTTCTGTCTCATAAAATTCCATATTAAAAATTTGCTCCTAAGCATTCCTTAGGAAAATAAAAACATTTCATTTAAGTTTGTTGATTCACTGTGGGTTTTTTTCTGCTACAGGCTTTTATTATCTATTTCAAGAAAATAACTGTTAAAATCATATTGATTTAATGAATAATTGTATAAAAATCAGTTGCACAGGTAATGCTTTTATTGTCTTCCTCCTGATAGATTAATACTACAGGATGTGAAAAATGCAAACTAAAATTTTATCATGCTGCACAGTTTGGGAACATGCATAATACTCTTTGCTCTCCCAGGAAAGGTCTACACAAATCATTGGAGACTGAATGAGCTTAAATAGCAGTAGCATTATTCCTTCATCCATACAGAGACTCTAAGAGGACTGTAGGATGAAAGACATGTAAAGAACACACAGATGGATGCAGATTAAATTTGGAATATGATCAGACAATCTTTTCTGTTAGAACATTTTAATAATATCCTGTCCTTTAGCTCAGGCATCGTAGGTGCTAATCCTTTTTAATGAAAAGAAAATGATTTAGCTTTATTGCTTGCTGTGAACTACTGCATCCTCTTCCTAGTTCCACAAATTCATAGCAGAGTTGCTAAATATATAAAGTTAAAGTTTACTTGGACTCAAAAGTAGTCCTGGATCGGTATTGAAAGTGATATTGTTTCAACTCTCTGTTGTTCTAGGACTGTTCCAACAGCAAACGAGAAAGAATTCATATGGGCACAGGTTCGGGGTTTCTACCTGAAAACTTCCTCAGTACTTATTTCTCTGTTACCCCAGCCATGCTGATTTTCTGTCAGTGGAGAAAGATAAAGTAGTATACTTATATAGCAGATATCAGTCAAAAAACATCCATTGATGCATTTTGCTGCATTTCAGTGTCATACAAAACAACTGACATGGAAGTGCTCCCTCTCCAGTACGTGCATTCCTTCCGGATTTCATCCATAAGTAAAGGGTCCTTTTTGTACTATGATTATAGAAAAAAGGTTTTCTTCAGGCTTGAGAAGAACAAAGACATAGTAGGAAGAACCTGTATCTCTACTTCTTTAATCATACAAAATTATTTCCCAATTATTTCTTGCTGTCTTTTTGATCCTTTATTTTTCCAGATAATTTTTAATGTGGATACAGCCCTCTCTGCATTTCAGCCCACTGCTTTTTTTGGAGAAACTTTAAGTTGTAGTTCTAAATAATATGCAATTCAGCACTAAATAAAAAAGTATTAGCAGACTGATTCCATTCAGACATTAATTTTTGTTTTCTGTTGATTTATTAACTCAGACCTGCAGCAGTGTGTTAGGAAGGATTCCCATCAAAAAAACAGATCATTGAAAAATAAAAATTTAGAAGCTTTTAGTCTTTCATATTAACTAGCAAGTGTGAAGTGGAACTAGTCTGAGAAATTTCACTTTGAGATGGTCTTCTCTTCAAGCAGCGCAATATTTTTCTTCCTACCAAAATATAACTATTGCAAGCACATAAACCCTCCTGGTTATAGTCACATTACAAAACAGAGTCTGTCATACATAACTCCCAGAACTGTAACAGGAGTTACATGCTTAAGTCCCCCTGTATCAGTTAACGTGCATATACAGAAATCAAACAGCGTGAAAGCAGTAACAGCTTTTGCTAGAGTTATTGAGGTTTATTGTTGATCTTTGTTCTTAAAAATAATACATTAAAGGAAGCATTTGCTGTAATCTATCCAGCCAAAAATCCATCCACTTTAAATTTGACAAAATAGGATTTATATGCCACTGTTGGATGTAAGAAACCTAGAGAAATTATTACACTTTGATGTTCTATATTTGGTTATTTTATCTGACACCTGGTTTGCCCAACATCACAAAGCTGCTGTCTGCAGTTACATGCAGAATGGCAATACTCAAGAGACTTTTCCAGCCTTGTCACTTCTGAGGTAATTCACACAGTATATGCTATCCAAGTTTTCTCAGAATGAACTGGGAAATACATAGCAGTTATTTGATATCTTGAGACGTCATAGAAACATAGAATGGTTTGGGTTGGAAGGGACTTTAAAGATCATCTAGTTCCACCCCCTGCCATGGGCAGGGACACCTCCCACTAGCCCAGGTTGCTCAAAGCCTCATCCAGCCTGGCCTTGAACCCCTCCAGGGATGGACATCCACAGCTTCTCTGGGCAACCTGTGCCACTGCCTCACCATCCTCACAGGAAAAAATTTCTTCCTAATATATAATCCAAATCTACTCTCTTTCAGCTTTAAACCATTATCCCTTGTCCTATCACTACACTCCCTGAAAAAGAGTCCCTCCCCATCTCTCCTGTAGCCCCCTTTAAGTACTGGAAGGCTGCTATAAAGTCTCCCCAGAGCCTTCTCTTCTCCAGGCTGAAGAACCCTGACTCTCTCACCCTGTCCTTGTATGGGAGGTGCTCCACCCCTTTGATCATTTTTGTGGTCCTCCTTTAGACCCAATCCAACAGGTCCATGTCTTTCCTGTGCTGAGGACTTGAGAGCTGGATGCAGTGCTCATGGTGGGGTCTCAAGAGAGTGGATTTGAGGGGGAGAATCACCTTCCTCGACCTGCTGGTCACACTTCTTTTGATGCAGCCCAGAATACGGTTGGCTTTCTAGGCTGTGACCACAAATAGCTGGATCATGTTAAGCTTACCTACACCATTGCTCCTGGCTTCACCCACACTGTGTCAGCAGCCCTCGTAAGAGCTGCTGGCTCCTCGTGGGTTTCTGCACTCCCCTGGGGTTTCCATGGTTCACAAAACCTCTGTATGCTGCAATCCCCCACTCTGCTCCTGTATGTGCCTGCACTGGAGCTGATCACCTCTGTGAATGACTTCATATATGGCTTCATGCAAAACTCTCTGGATGCAGAATGAGCAGGGTTATTTTGATCTTGGTAACAGCAGCTAGACGGGCAACAGCACTTCCATTATGCTTCTTGGCAGTGATTTGAACATGGGTACATCTAGTGTCGGGAAGTATGGAAGAGCATAGAAAGTGCAAAAAAACATGGACTTTCTCATAGGTATTGGCAGTCATCCTGCAGTAGATTATTTAGTGCTGAAAGCAGCATTACTTAATGCTGAAAGAAGCATCCTGTGGGGTACAAGGTGAAAAACAAAGATATAATCTGATTGAATTCAATCAGAACTGTTCAACTGAATGTCTCTTTTCCTGTAGATTTTATCTGTGTATCAGCTACTAAGTTAGGCAGGCCTTTGGTCTAACGCAGCACAACTATTTTTGTATGTTTAGCAAGGCAGGCTGTTGAGTGCTTGACAAGTAGCACAGTGGCTTGCTACATAGAAACAGGGCTTCAGAAGCAAGGAACAGAAATGGCATAAACCTAGGGCAGATCACAGACAGGTCTCTGTTACATGTGCAGAATTGGTTCTAACTACGGAGGTACAAATTGTCCATCTGGCCAATAGCCAAAGTATTCATTCAAAATGATAATGGCTTTTGGTTTTGGCTTAGGTTTTTTTCATAAACATTAATATATTTGCTGATACTGTTGGAGAATCAAAAAGAGCTATGAAACAAACCAAATAATTTTCAACAGTGTTGCTGAATAGAGGTACATAGAAATGCACTGGTTTTTTTCCAGCTATATCTTTGCAAAGAAAGTCTGTCTTGTTAACATTTGTTATAGCATTTCCTATTAAGAATTACACCCCAGTGTTCATGAACTATCATAGAGTTGGAGTGCTAGCATTAAATCTATGCTATTAGAGGAAGCCAAGGCAAAAAGTTACCGTCCATCTATTTTACAGTCAAGCTAATACACCTTGCATTGGCCAAACTATTAAAATGTTTGATTCTGCATTTTGAGGTGGAACATACTTGTTGCAGCTTTCACTACTGCATTTACAATAATCTTGTAATGTGACTTGTTCTGTTTTGATCTCTGTATAAGCAATTTACTTGCAATATAATTTTAAAGTATAAAGGACTCCAGGATAACCTACAGAGCTTCCATTACATCCAGTGTCACTCTGTGTAAATACTGGACTATATACATGTTATTAACTTAAATCAAAGGATTCATATACTGAGTCATCAAATCCCTTATTATTCACTTTTTTGTGACTCATCTTGGTAGGTAAACTTTTTAAGTCAAGTTACTGTAGTTCCAGCAAAACACTTGGGCACTGAGATTCTATTTTCTTTGTTTGCTTTCCAAGGACAAGCCAGAACCAAAAGGTTTATGACTAAACAAAAGGCAATAACATGTACCATACAATATGAGGTCATTTTTTTTTTTTTATTGGAGGTTACTGGCGACATTGTTAAAAAGAGCACAAAATGTGAAGGGCTTGTTTGCACCACCAGAGTTATAAGGTAAAAGTACTTTCGGTTGCCATGATAAATATATTGCAAATACTAGGGAAGGATTTTAGAGATAGGAATGAGGCTTACAGCTGTAGCTGGAGAGTGCTTGATACTGGTTTGTTTATCTGGCTGCTCAGAACTGGGCGCAGGATACTAAGGGCCCAGAGCTATACCATTTTAAGCCAGGTGGGTATAGTCTCTGGACTTTCCATGCTAATCTAGTGCCTGGTGTTAATTCAGTCTTAAGATGACTGTTGACAGCCCCACAGAATCTTCCAGGAAGCTATGGATTTACAATATTGGTGACCCAAAAGGGAAGTTCTTCCATGTTTATGTTGGTTTTAAGCCCAGAAAATCAAGCATTTGAGCTCCAATATCATGAGTTTTAAAATAAATTTGGTACTTGGAGCCACCCTTTGAATTCTTTTTTCTGTAGCAGATTGGAGGTAGAAACAGCATAAGAAAACTATAGTGCAGAGCAGAACTACATGGAGATCAAGTCTTCACATTATCTGAAACTAAAGTGAATCAAATTCTGATCCAGTTTGCTTTATATAGCAGGAATGTAGAGGTTTATAACCTTCATGTGTTTATTTGTTCATGGTCGTATTCATCAATGCTCCTTTTACTTCCTAAGCTTTTTGGGTACCCTCTCCCTAGTTGTAATTAACCCTTTAATTCTTCATGTTGTCTTTCATCCCTGTATTTGCAACCCTTATTCGGCTTTCTTCTGCCCCTCTGTGTAACCTGTCTTCTCAAAGTAAAATTAGAAGGTGTTGAAAAGAAAACCGTATTTTCTTGACACAGTTACCTGGATCTCCTCTTGAATATATCAATGACAGGAGGCCAGAATATCAAAGGTGTAAATGAATGACTGGAATAACTATCCCAAAAGCTTTACAAGGCAAGTCCTAGAAACTATGCTTATAGTATGATTGGTGATTAACTACCAAGTGATATTCTAAAGGATACTACTTAAGTTTAGTGAAGTTACGTTGTTGTCAAAAAAGACTAATGTCATGAGATATATTTTGGGATATGCATAAAATTTTCCATCTTGGCTAAGGCAATGTTTCTGGACTGTCAAACACTATCCACTTCAAGAAAGATATAGCCAAATGGTCCAGAATCTAGAAGTCAGTTAGCTAGATAGCTAGCTAGCTAGTTAGTTGATGATACAGACTGTTGAGGAAACACTGTTTTGCTTTAACAAAAGAAAAAACTTATGGAAGATGGGAGATTTTTCTATAGCAGGCTACAGGAGCTATATGATAACATTGTTTTACGTGTCCACTAGGATAGGACAAGGAGAGCTGAATTTCAGCTGTAACAAGGGATTTTGTATTAGTGAGAAAATATTTCTGATTATTAGGGCTGGAATAAGAAACTTGAATCTCCACCATTGGTCTTCTAAAAAAAGAGCTTAAAAAATGTCTCCTAGCAAGGACATTCACAGCTGTTGTTTCCTGAGGAGCAGAGGCTTGACTTAGAGGACATTTCAAGGCCTCTTTCAGATTGACTTCTGTAGATGTCTCTATTGCTGAAAAAAATCTCATAGGCATTAATAGGCCTTTGTTTGCCTAATGGTTGCCCCAAACATTAATCTTTATATTAAGAAAGTTAATTCCTTCATGAGATGTGTTGCTGAATGAGAAATTCAAACATCACGCTGGTAATGATATTACTTGATTATTCCTTGCCCTAGGTTCAGAAGTGCCACTTCTGAACTACTACTAATTACAGCTATGTTGCAGCCAATGCATTGGCTGCTATACCTATTGTACTAGCTTGGTAGGTCATAGTCATTCATGCACTGAAGTCAAAAGAGTCATCTAACTCATTGTGCAATAACAGAAGCTGACACTGCATATTTACAATTTTTATGTCAGTAGAAGGTGACTGCATCTGTTTATTATTCACATTAGATGGGTTATGACCTTCAAACTAGCAGGCAAAAATATCTTGTGCTACTGAACTCAATAAGCGCCTTAGTAGAAGTACCAGAACCCACCAAAAAATCAAGATGAAAGCTAAGTATCCAAAGTTATGAACAATGGAGACAATTTATGTGTTTAAGGAACCTAAATAAGATACTTAGCACCCCAAAATGCTAAGGTTTCTCAGATTTGATTGGAGCATGTGAAAATTATAAATTTCCAGCATTTTATTTTTAAAAAGGCCTTTATTTAGGTCCCCAGTTAAGTTCATAAAACTAATTTTAACCTCCTGACTTTGAATATTTCAATCAAAGTATAATTAAAAATCATTCTCCTTGCCCACTTTCTGCAGTAGGGCTTTATTTTTCATAGCTAAGTCAAAAGAAACTAAGAACTTTCATTTCCCCTTGCAGTTGTGATCTGATTAAGAACTTTTGTCTTTCTCTATGAGGAGAATAGAATTTAATAAATATATCTTTTTTCATATATCCATCATTACTATATAAATGAATTCTATTGAATTTGTGTTGTGTTGTTAACAAAGAACAGTATGTCAAGCTTATATTTTATATGCTTATAATTATTTGATTAAAAGGACATTTATGTGATCAACAACAAACTAGTATTTATTTGCTTTTCTATTTTCCATTTTGTTCCATTCCACATTTAAAAAAAAAAATGCCAGAAAACTACAACCTGTGAATAGAAAGGTCAAAGTGTAAATTTACTTCTGTTTGAAAGCTGTGCTATTGATTTTATTATGTGTGTGAATACAGATGGCTCTGTTCTTTACCTGCACAAGAATATATTATTGGGTTGAGCTTGTTAGGTAGCTGTGTCTAGTTAAAAGAAAAAAGCTTTTTCCTGGAAAATGTCAGTGTTAGCAAAGTGTTCTGCAGTGATTCAACCTAAATTGAAATGATTCATTATATCAAAATGACACAAGACGCTTTTAAGGGATTCAAAAAAAAAAAAAAAGTATGCTGCATTTTATTAGCTTATGCATTATGAAGGTTGTAACTCAGGACCCCACAACTGGGGTTTTAGACACAAAAGAGGGATTGCCTTAGGTGTATCATAAAAGATACAGTCTCACCAAGAAGCCTAGCTTATAGGATACAATGGGATGTCATGCTCCCTACCTGGAAATGGATCAAAGTGTATAAAGGGCATTTTTTTCTACAGTTATTTTTCCACAGACACCTCTAATGTAAATTTTTCTCTAATTTTTGGAATGAAAACACATTTTGTATGTAAGGAGTAGGGAAATGTCTAGAATTTATGAAATTAATTTCTATCCCACTTAAAGCAGAAAAGCTTATGAAAATGAGAGAGAACATGGGCATGCACCATGGACTGGCATACCTTTGTGAAGCTGTTATCATTTTACTTCAGAAAAGGAAATATGTCTCAGCTGCTATGTCTCTGAACTCACTTTTTTTTTTTTTCCCCTGGTGTAAATGCTGGGCACAGTACTGCTTTCTTTAATGTCACTAACAGTCCTTCCACTGAAGTTATTCAGACTGGGACACATCACTTCCTACATAGAAAATATATGTTGATAACACAGTAATTAAATATTTTTACAAATGTCTTTGCTAAAATATATGGATTCTTCCTCATATCAAAAAAAAATCCTAAGAGGAAAGGGGACTTGTTTGGAACTGCATACCAGTATTCCTCATTGCACATTATTCCTGAGTCCCTGAAACATAAAAAGAGTATACAACAGTCCTGCATTACATTAGCAGCAGATTGCTGTTTTGACTGTAGATTGCAGACATGGAGTAAAGTAATTATTTGTTATTGGCATTTCTAAGGATAAAAAAATTATACTCACTAATTTTGAAACCTAGCTGAAAACCCATGCACAGTGTTGCTCATGATTGCATAAACAATAACAGAACAGCATTTGGAAAAGCAGAGACTAATCAAAGACAGCCCACAAGGTCTCAGAAAAGGCATGTCAAATTTCACTAATTTTTGGAGATGATCTGAGGTGAAGTTGGACATGCAAGACTTGAACATTGTATTCTTACATGTAGGTTAAGAACAAGCAAAGCAACAAGGCTCCATGTCAGCTGGCTTCCTTGGATTAGACCTTGAATAATGATAGTGCTATGAACTGTTGCCGAAACCTCAAGCTGTATGAGGGAGAAAATAAATGGATTAGGAGTTAAAAACACATGTTTGGCTGCCTACCCTTCACAGAGCTGTGGGGCAGAAAGTAAAACAAAGATATTAGGTACGATAAATGATGGTACGATGTTTGGCACTGCAGCACGTCTGGCTAGAAAGAGGTATTCAGAGGATGAGTGCAGCATGGGAAATATTATGTGTCCTGCAAACAAACCTCATCCCATCCCAGTGCATTAAACAAGAATATCATCAGTTAACAGTATTTATGTCCCGAGTATTTTTTGGAAACATGTGAAAGAGCATAATGCCTGCTGATAACTCATGTCTTCATTTGCCACTGTTCTCTGAACTAGTGTTTTTATACAATTTAGCATTGTTACTGTGCTAGGTTTTACTCAGTATAACTAGGGAGATCATCTCTTCCTGGCAATGTAGCCTGTGACTTACAGGCAAATGCAAATCTCTTTCCTCTACATGCTGGTGTGCAATAAGCCTAGGCAACATCCCATGGTGATCCCAGGGTACCTAAGAAGAGGAGGTACTCAGATTTCCTTGATTTTGAGTTTCAGGTTCATATAACTATCGACATTTTTCACAACATCACTTGCTATTGATTTGTACCTTTAGATATTTACCAGCTTTGTGCAAGTGGCCACGAACTCTTCCTCAGGCCCCTACAGAAAATGTTAATGTGGTGTTTAGGCCAGTCCTGAGTCCCAGGCAAGCACAGTAACAATGAGTCTGACAAAAAGGCACTGTTCCAGCAGCTCCATAGGGCTGCTCCATCAATGCACAGCTGGTCTCCAACGCCTCACCTTCTCCACATCGAGTATAAGCTTATAAGCATAAGCTGGGTTGCTTCAGCCTTTTCTGCTGCAGCCTGTGCAAATACCTGCACACGTGCTGGCCAGCATTCCCCTCTCCACCAGGCATAAACCTGCTCTTTGTTAGATAGTCCCCCTGTGGCCTATCAAACATGTACTGCAAGGGTAATGTTTTGTAAGTGAGGAGGAAGAGAGTAAAAACAAAGGAAAGCAAATGTCAACCAGCAAATAGAAGTGGAAACACCTGTTTGGCAGTGAGGAACAGCTGTACATGTGCAGCTGCTGCTCCCTCTCCATAAACGCCACTGCTTGTTGCTTTACTTAAGGTTGACCAAGTTCTCTGTAGGCCTCTAAGATTTAGTTGATGCTATTTAGAAAAGGAGGCTCCTTCGCCCTGGGGATTTACTCAGCTTTAATCAGAACTTCTATGGTAAATAGCAGAAGTATAAAAGTTATATCTATTTTTTAATTTTATTTCTTCTAGAGAAGAGTTTTGGATGGAAATTTTTCTTACTACTGATCTTTAAAACAAACTTTGGATGACTTTTGTAGAATGATATGAGGCCCTGAATTTATTTTTTGTTATCTTCTGCCTCCATTTACTCTTTTAACTGACCCTGCAAGCAATGTAATTTGTGGAGGAGCTACTTAAAGTGATTGTACTTGTTGGAATTTACATATGATATTCACTTTTAGAGTTTGTCTTTTTAATAAGAATTTTTTCTGTTAGAAAATGCAGTTTCATTGCAATATAAATGCATACTAGGTTATTTCCATAACCACTTTGATTACAATAGCTTATTTGAAATTAAGCATACATCTTTCCTACATGCAGGAAAGGTTCCAATCATACGTCAGAACTTAATTCCCACCAGAGAGCATCCAGCTCACAGTATAATTATGAGCAACAGCTAAGAACCACCAAATTATATTGCATTGAACGACAAACTATAGAAAGTATGAGAAGAGAATACGAGTTTTGTAGCAATATGCAAACTGAGTGTAGATGCATAGCCACGCAGAAAACGGTGCTGAATAGCCTAGTCAAAAAAGAGTTAACTGCTATTGAACTCCAGGCCACCACTACTAATTGTAACAACCAGTTCATAACCAGCTTGCCTGTCTCTGCATTTCTTTCCTTTCTTTCTTTCTTATAGCATAGATATATCATATGCTACCAATCAATAATTAGTTTAAAGATAAGTACATTATCTATGATAAAGTACAGACAGCTGAAATGTTTAGGTATCAATTAATTTTGCACAAAGATAATTGGAAGTTGGGAACATATGTGACAACAACATTAGGGCGTTAAGTTCATAGGAAACTCAGCATTGATACATTCTGCTCCAGAAAAGGTAAAAAATTAAATGTGAGAGGCTTTTTTTTTTTTTTTTTTTTTTTTTTTAAAAAAAAAAAAGGTCAATCCTCTATTACAATGGTAAAGAACAGAGTGATCTTTTGTAAAATATATTATTGGCAGTGATTTCTTCCATTTGCATCTGCCAAGTTTTATGACAGTGTACATAAAACCAACCGTAAAAAAAAAAAATCTTCTAATTAGAGTACTCATCATCTTGCATTAAAAATTGGTACAAAAAAATAAATCCCTTTAGTGGGTAGCACTTAACTCCAGTTGACAGTAAGATCAGTCCTACATATTTTACTCATAGCTTTAATGCTAGTGACGTCAGTGACTTTTGTACAAGGTCAGCAACGTTTGCCCTGAGTCATGTTTGCTCAGAGGGAATACATATAAAGAAAACTACCTTTAAGGAAAATCATAATATAATCCAAGAAAAATATCTGAAATTCTTATTTCCTGTGAAAGAATCATGTTCAAAGACCTTTTTTTATATCTCTGTGCTTTGGGTATGCTGAAATACATTGAATTGTAGCCTCCTGTCCTCATTTTATGTACCATTTAGAAGGTGGTCCTGTATAAACATTCCTCCAGCACACTTGCGTCCAGTGAGGTGTGACGCTCTGCATGGCATCCTCAGCTAAGGGGAAAACCTCTTCTTCTGTGTCATGCTACATTCATTTGTCACAAGAAAATGCCCCTCTCTGAAGTGTAGTAATTGGGGGCATGGTGTGCTTTTTCGAATGTGGTCACTGCCAAGAAAAAACTAAATTGCCCCATGGCCCCTGCTGGGAAATAATCAAAGAAAGGGAGGAAAGGGAAGAAAACCCTGACTTTGCTCTGTTATTCTGACACAACTTTGGAGCAGCTCTGTTGAAAGAGCTCTTTTGCTGGATACAGTATATCCTTGGTAAAGAAAAACTGCTTGTACCTTTGCCTGAGGAATGTTAACATGTTTAGCTGAATACCTCAGGAAGGGTCCTGAAGTTTGTGATTTGCAGTTCGCTCTGCTCTACCACACACCTGCAGCTTCCAGCATTTCCCAGTGTGAGTCGCTCCTGCAGGCAGCCTCCATGCATGCCCACAGCTTCCTTCCAGCTGGCTGTTTGCCACCCAGCCTTGTGTGGAATGCTAACTGGCTTAAAATGCTTTGCAGACAGATTTTAGAGCCTCTCTCTTTTTTTTTGCTTTGCTACAAAAGTCAACAAAAGGATCGGCTCTCAGCCTTGTATCCTTGAGCATCAGCATCAAACTTTGCAATAGGATGTGTGTTGAGAACACTCTTCATTTCTGTTCGTAATTGTCACTAATTTCTCCAGGCTTACCTTAAAAATACTTTGCATTCAGTAGCACATTTTCTGTGCCATTTATTTACCATTTGTTTACCATTTCAGTAAAAGCAGAAGAAACAAAACCATGACAATTAACAGCACGTATTGTTCTCTAAGACAATTCTTGTAATTAGTATGTTAATTTCCCACAAATATGACCAGAACTATATTAGCAACCAGTATTACCATATGCTTCTGGGAAGAAAATAATTATCAAATTGTTTAAGAGTCTTCTGGGAAAGGAGAATAGAAGATCTGATTTAAGACAGCATGATGTCTTGAGAAAATTACACCATGTCCCTGTCATATTTTTATCTATTATGGTGCTGTCTGCTGATGCATTTCCATTTGAAGAGTGTTGTAATTTATCATGCAACTAGAGATCTTCTGAATTATGGCTAGTTAAGTATCAGTAAGCAGAACACAGGAATCTGCTGAATGTGTGGCAGAAAGCTAACCACTAGCTAGAGGTGGAGTTGGTCCTGTCAGATCTACTTGTATGTTATTACCAAACCTTGGCATCAGCTGTGGGGTTTTTTTTCTCTCTTTTTGGCAAGGGAATTTGAACAATAATTATTTGATAAGATTTTTAAAAAGAATCATTCCTCTGCATTCTCTCTGTACTTCTGTATATTGCAATCCAGCCCAAATTTGCTTGTCATTGTTATGTGTTAGATGATCCAGGATCCATCCAAAGGAAGGATCATTAGGGCTGGCATAAAACTCTTTCTGGGCCCTGGTTAACCTTAGATATATTTTGCTGATTCAGACTGTTGTGAGGATTATTTCATCTTTTCTCACTCTGGAAACACGCACATTTCTTGTCTAAACTATGGAGTATAAAGACAAGCGGTGCAGTGATGCCATATGTTGATGAATCAATGTGAAAGGAGTTTGGCAAATTATAGCTTAGTTTAAAAAGGGGAGGCCCTTGCTAGGCATTTAGGCCCTTCCAAGCCCAGGTATTTCTCTTCTAATGGGGTGGGATGGGAAAGGTTAGCCAGTTGGGTGCATATTTGTTTTCCAGATTTCATAAGGATTCCCTACTGGTTTAAGCTTTTTAAGTTCCTCTGCTTTATTATTTAGACCAAGTACAAAAACATTCATAACCTCCTTAGTGGCATTAACATTCTGGCTAAGGAAGCATAGAGGAGCACGTTAGGCAGAATCTAAATATATAGAGCATCCTTTAGTTGTATCAGCAACTCCAGCTTTGTTTCCTATAGGTATATAAGAATTTCTTGCAGAGATTAACCAAAGAAAAGGCTGAAAATCTACTCTGAAAGAACATAAAATTTTCCGGATAACCTCATAAAAATTGTCTGCAGCAATGATCTGTTTTTCTTGCATGGCTACTCAAGTGGAATATTTTCTAGCTTTTTGGTTCATTGAAACTGTTCTAGATATGCTGAAAGCCAAGAGATTGCTTCTGATTTGGAGTGGCGACTATTCTTTCACATGGTTTGATATTTGATAAGAAGAATTTGAAAAGAAGAAAAAAATGTGCTGCTGGCCCCCAAGAGTCAAAAATCAAAGAACATTGTATTAAAGCTGGATGAGCATTTGTTGGAAAATTATACCTATGATAATAAAATAGAAAATGTCTATACATCCTGGTTTATTTTGTGTGATTGTGCACTCTGAATCTTAATTCTCTCAAAAGTTCCGAAAAATCATGTTGTTCTGTTTTCCTAATGAAGCAGTTTGACTTTTCACATGAAGCCCAAGGTGTTTAGTATTTTAATATCTTAATTGTTAATACTAAAATGATGAAAATCTAATTAACATAGTTGTCTCCCAAGCAACTGTTATATTTTTTAAAGAATATGTTCAGTCTGATTTTTTTTCTAAAAATTTTATTTATCCTGCCCAGTTACACATCTTTCTAAAAATCCAAGAATTTTGTCTACAGAGTGTAGGATACAGATACAAAACCAATGTTATCAGTATTATTAGCAATTTGTTTCCTGATCAAAAAATGAGAATTAAACATAATTTTATTGTATTAACATTGTCTAAATATTATGGTTAAATATGGATTCAGCACTCATATTGATGGTCTATCATGAGCTAGAGTTTATTTCTGAATGCTATACTGAAGCAGCTCATAGCTCACTCTAATTTAAGGGACAAGATGAAGAGTTTTCTTCAATTAGGTAACTCACTACTTCATGTAATTATGTACTTTTTTTGTTGTTGTTGCATAATTGAAGAGTTTTGGGCATTTGTATTTTGAACCTATGATTTTTCCATGAGATCCAGGTCTCTGATACCACAGTGACTTCAGGTCACTATGGACAGGCTGAGGCGACTATGGGGAATATGGGCTGAGAGGAGTCAAATCCCACTAAACTTTGCTGTCACCAGGAAAACAGCCTACACAAACCTGTCTTGCACTGTGGCTATTTTGCCATCAGTGGAGTTAATACTGCAGAAAGGCAGTTTGCTGCATTGTTGGGCCACTGAGCAGAAGGAAGAAGAGAGATTTGTAGATGTTTACAAAAGTGAGTTCATTTTAGAAAGCACAAACAAATTCAAGTCCCCATTAGTAAATGTGGACCAATAACACCAATGATTTTCTAATGCATTTAGGAAAAGTATTATATACAATAGAATTAAAGTGGAATTGGAGTCAGTCTGAATCATCTTTGTAAAATGTCAGTAGTTCAAAACCCAGTGTAATTCATTTTTATGTGTATTCAGACATAGTGAAGTGCCTTACAACTGTGTGAAAATTTTCCTTTGTTATATGCCATTTCAGGAAAATCTCGAGCTCACAGAACAGATTTATAGCAATTCTCAAGCATGTAATCCCAGATAAATCGTGCAGTGCAAAATATAAAAGGAGTTAACTTAGGGACCTTGTATACATTTATCATAAAACAATGAATATGAAATAAAACAACTAATAAAGTATTTTTAAAATAATTTAACTCGTTTTAGAGGAATTGGAAAAGTAAACTGTTTAAGAGACAAACTAGAACAATCAAAGAACACTCAGTATCAAAACACAAAGCAGGCTTGTTTGCAAAATGCAAGTATTAAGAATATTCAGCCAATGCAATAATTTGGTTACTTTAGCATCAGTGGGTGCTTCACCATGGATAATGACAGTGAATGCCCTTAGGTGTCTAATATCACATGCATTCATTGCCTTCACCATGACAACTTCCATGACAGCATCATGCATCGTGTGTATACATGTTAATGACACCATATATTTCCAAATCACATGTCCAGGATATTGTCTTCAGAGTAAAAGAACATATTGTTAAAGTATTGCTTTTCAAACTGTGGAGTGTTGATGCTGATCTTATTTTAATTACTGAAACAGCTAGGTTTCTGTTTCCCAGAAGAAAAGCTAATGCTACAACATTTCTGTGCTTTACTCAATAATACGTGTTACAGGAAAACTACACATTCTTTAAAACTAGAGTCCGCAAAGAAATATTGTGGCTTTTTTAATTACAAAGATATTATGGGATGCAATTACATTGGATTAAGGTTGTGACTGTACCGTGGTTTGCTTAATTTTACTGATTTGGTGTGATAAAATGATAACACCTTCCTTTTTGAGTTGAGCTGTGATTGTGCTGAAAATACTTTGCAACTTGTAACTGAAGCCTAGGTTCCCTCTCTTAGAGTATGGACAAAACAACAGTACAGTCCAAACTTATAACTTGCCTTCACAAACTGATTTTAGGTATGAGCAAACTGTGCAAAACTGGTATGCTGCATTATCCTAATCAGTCTAACTTCATTGTGGAAAATGAATTTATGATAATATACCACAGAATCATTATGCATTTGACCTTATTAAACTGGAGTGGAAGCAAATTGTATACCATTGACCTTAACCTTGGCTCACTGCGTAGATGAAAGGAAATAATTGCACTAGTAAAAATAATAAAATCGCTGCACACAGCTCTGCAAATTGAATGGACCTTGGCTCAGTGCTATTAGGAATTATTTAGCCCATAGAAATAGAGTTTTATAATTAACAGTGAACACAGACAGGAGAAAAATACTAGTCCACTGGCTTCCTTTAAGCAAGAGTGGATGGATGCAATTGTATTAGCAGCTAGTTGTTATAAATATTGAGGTTGGTTTTAAAGGCTGGAACAGAAGAAATGCATGGCAGGGTGGAGATGGAAATTGTGGCTAGAAGCCTAGAATGAGGGGTTTTTGTAATCCGAATGAGACCAGTAACTAAGGAATCCCTAACTACTATTACAATTAAGGAAATGGAGCTATTGAGACTTGCTGCCTATGTGACTTTGGTAGAAATTTGGCTCCAGCACTGTGAGAAGAAAAAAAAAAAAAAGAGAAAAAAAAAAAGGACTGTAAAGATGCCTTCCCTGAGGTCAATGAAAATATTCCAGTCCTTATTTCGGGTAAATAGCATATTTGCATTTGATGCTGCTGGACAGTGGAACAGGTCATGGGTATGTGCATGTGGTCACTTAAGTGGAAGGATATGAAGTCTTTCTTTTCCCAGAACTGATAAACAACCAGCTCCAAGAACCAGAAAGCCTGCTGCTGGGATTGGCACAAAGTCTCCCGAGGCCACTTGAGATTTGATTTTAAACCTATTATTTAACAAAAGTAGTATGCTGCATGGTTGTTGGGTTTTTTACCCCCTCCAGTTGCTATTCTTTCTTCCAGGAGGGATAAGGAGTCAAGTTCTGCTTTGTCCTCTTAATTTAATTAGTATTGGATTGATGTAATTGAGAGCAGAATTTGTCCTGTGCTGTTTAAATTAAATGAGAGCTCCATCAGGCTGATTCTTTCATATTACAGTGCATCTTCATTACAACATGATTTAATTCCCTCTGTGATTTCAGCCCTTTATTCCTTTCCTCATGCAGAGTATCACTCTGATACCATCAGTCAGGTGGAGCATTTTACTGCTTCCTTCACTGAATCTGGCTATTCCCAAAAGAAAAGAAAATACACACACACACACACACAAAAAAAAAAAAAAAAAAAAGGAGGGGTGGGGGAAGACCTTGATGAACATCTCACATTTTGCTTTTAATATTAATGCTGCAGTATGAATGACAAGACTTCATTACTCACTACTAACACAAGCATGCTAAGAATATTTTTTGTAGCAAAGCAGTGCTACACAATGCTTACTGCCCAGCTGTTAACATGAAAGGGGAACACGTTGGCAGTATAACCAATACTCAGTTGGCCTTCCTTGCTGGAGAGGTTTTATGCCAAACACATGAAGTTTTAATTATAAGCAGTTTGAAATATTTACGCTCTTTGCATTTCCTTATTCTTGTACAGAAGCAAGATAAAAGTTCTTTTGAAATTTGATGACACAAAGTATTTGATATCAACACCATGCAATTGTGGTGCCTAATTAATTAGTCTGAGTGAATATTTATGTTGTTGGGTTTTCTATTATTGTATTCTCTGCTTAGAGATACCCTAAGCCAAAAAGTATCATTGCACAAAAAGTCCTGAAAGTAATAATCCTTCCTCTCCTTCCTTACTTCTCCAGTTCAAAAAGACAGTTTGGTCCACTATGGGAATTAAGCGTCTCTGGGTATGTGTGGTTTCTGGAATGGGATCTGCAGCTCTGAGTGAATCAGTTAAGCGTCTCCTTCAATGCACATGTTTGAAGGTACATTTAGCATTGAAGGCCCTTTTCTGCATTTGAACATTCATATCAGTTCTTTTAAAGGCTTAGCTAAGCTCACCACTTTTCTAATATCACAGCTGGCATCACAATCTTATGGTTACCTTTGTAAAAGGTCTTTGTGGTTAACACAGATGCCCACAAAGAAATAGGACCTGGGTTTTATGCCCTGTTCAGCCTTGAAGGTCTCCTGCATGCCAAAATAACTAAAACTCACTGGCTAGGAAAAGTGAGAAGAGGAGAAGATGATATTCTAGAGCTGACTAGGAGACAAGACATGCATTCCACACCAAAATGTGCTTTGTGGTTTTGTGGATTTTTTTTCCTTTAACCTAATGACAATATAAAGTAAAATATAGAAACATTTTGTCCCCTTTTCTGGAGAAATAACTAGTCATTTGACTGATGTGTATGTATGTGTACATATATGCACACATATGTACATTATATATAACATCTTTTCCTGTTTTTTTGGATGGTTACTGTACCTCTTGTGAAGCTCACTCTCATAAGTGCCCATCAGGTGGACTCTGAGTCTGCCTGCTGGCTCAGAGTGCACCAGCAAACTAAATGGAAGAAAACCTTAGGTGCCCAGATTATTTCAAAAAAAGAGGAGTGTTATTGAAGTTATGTACTCGGGTTCCTTTCATGTATTTGAACTCTCATCTTTACAATTGCTCTGATTTTCAGGACAGGTAGGATCATCTGAAAAGTGATTCTTCTGTATTTTTTCCCTCTGGTGACATGCTCCTAGTCTCAGTGCTTTCTGATGGGTACACCACAATGTCAACTAAGATGGAGAAGGAAAAATGTGCTGGGCAACAGGGAGTTGCAGTATCTGGTAACTGTTGGAAAGAACAGATTTGCTTAGACATGCATTTTTTTAAAAGTAGATGTGTAAACTAACACAGACTTGTCTATTCTGAACTGCAACTTCTGCAAGATGGAGAATTCTCCACGGCACACTTAACTACATCATGTAAGTTCAATAGCAATCCCATTTTCTGTCCTTCATTAAAGTACCATCAGAAAAGTGTCTACACTGCAGACTGAAGTGTACTGTAGCCATACTTGAGTTTTAAATGAGCTGTCTTCAGTACTGGGAGTCCTTGGCAAGATCAAGGTAAATTAATATTCCTGATCTCTGTTTTGTCATGGCTATGCAGCTCTCATTACCCAGACTGGCTCATATAACATTAACTGGGTATCTTCTAACTGCACTGTTTTCCGTATGTCAGATATATCCAAAATCAGTTTTCTTTTTTCAGTCAACCAAGAAAAAGCCAACTGCTTATTGTACAGTCCAATCAAAATGTTTCCTGTCCTTGCAAGTCCCACACCACCTCTTATCCACCTTTGTCCCAAGCTGCATCTAGTAGTAACACTACCTGCGTGTTTATCAGGTCTCTTGAAAGCTGCTGCCTGATAAGCATTGTTTTGTTTTGTTTTGTTTTTTGTTTTGTTTTGTTTTGTTTTGTTTTTCTGACCAGTATTTCAGTACTACAGTGTCCCTTACAGCTGAACTTCTCTTCCATTTACCCTGTACTCTAGGTCTTCTCTAGATTGCAGGTTTTGATAATCTCCTTTCCATCCTGCTCCATGGCTTGCTCTGTCTCTGAGCCTGGATGTCCTTGGCTCAGAGGATATCTAGGTGTGGTGGGTTGACCCTGGGTGGACGCCAGGTGCCCACCAAAGCCGCTGTATCACTCCCCTCCTCAGCTGGACAGTCGAGAAAATATAACAAAAGGCTGATAGGTCAAGATAAGGACAAGGAGAGATCATTCCCAGGCTTAACATTACTCCTGAATTCTCTACCTCACCCCCACAAGTGGCATAAGGGGGTGAGGAATGGTTGTTGTAGTCAGTCCGTCACGTTTTCTCTGCTGCGCCTTCCTCCTCAGGGGAGGACTCCTCACACTCTTCCCCTGTTACAGTGTGGAGTCCCTCCCACAGGAGACAGTCCTCCATGAGCTTCTCCAATGTGAGTCTTGCCCATGGGCTGCTTCACAAACTGCTCCAGCATGGGTCCCTTCTACAGGGTGCAGTCATTCAGGAACAGCCTGCTCCAGACTGGGGTCACATGTCCTGCCAGCAAACCTGCTTCAGCATGGCTTCCTCTCTCCATGGGTCCACAGGTTCTTCCAGGAGCCTTCTCCAGTGTAGGCTTCCCACAGAGTCATAGCTTCTTTCAGGTGCACCTGCTCCGGTGTTGGGGTCCATGGGCTGCAGGTGGATACCTGCTCCACCATTAACCTCCAGAGGCTGCACAGTTGTTTCTCTCACATCTCACTAAGACCAATAAAAATGGCCATTTCTGTCTCAGACAACTCAGGTAGAGTATATTTAAACATCACAGAAGACAAGCTAAGAAGATGGCCGAAGAAGCCCTGCAGACAGGTGCTGGTTTGCTATGCCTCATTCCCTCCTGTGATTGGACAAGTGGAGGTTGCTATGCTCCTTTCCACAGCTAGAGAACATCGCTTTGGGTGACAGGTCCACCTGCTGAGGGGGTGCACAATCACCTAGGACTGGGGAGGCAGCCTCTGAACTCTCCAGAGTGCCTAGCAACACAGATGCAGGGCTGTTGCTGCCCCAAGGGCAATCCTGCACAGACCGAACCAGATAAAAGGTGAGTACAACCACCTACTTTTGTTGACCCATCACCTGTGGACCAAGACTTCCATATAAGACCTCAGCACTGTATCCAAGGGTGGTGATACATCTCTGTCTCTCTCTCTCCTCACCTCTCTGCCCCCCCTTTTCTTTCTCTCAGTTCTTTTCAATTCTATTTTCTCTCCTGGTAAACATTACCTGATTTTAGCCTTGAACAACTGAGAAGCATTACCTGGTGCTGACCCTCAACAGTTGATAAAGAAAGTTATACATAAAGTTATCCCTATGACAAAACTCTTTTATCCATAACATTATAGTAGTTGTCATTAAAGATGTTCAATAAAACTGTGTTACACTGTTCCTTTGAGTCATTGTCTGACTCCGCCAACTCTTTAGCCCTGCCCTGCAGGGATCGGCAAATTTGGTAGGTGCTCCTTTTTGAGGGATCACAAAAGATTCATCTCCCTCATCACCCACTGAGTGGGGCAAGACACTCACTCCTCTCTCCACTGATGTTTTTCGCAGCAGTTTTTTTCTCCCTTCTTAAATATGTTATCACAGAGGTGCTACCACCACTGCTGATTGGCTCAGCCTTGGTCAGCGGTGGGTCCATCTTGGAGCTGTCTGGCATTGTCTCTGTCAGACATAGGGGAAGCTTCTAGAAGCTTCTCACAGAAGCCACCCTGCTACTGAAACCTTGCCACGCAAACCCAATACACTAGGCAGCTGTCCAGTGTCACGGATGAGATAGACAGACTTCTTGATTAGTGTGGATTTGAGTATTTTAATTTGGAAAGGAAAGAAGAACAATATTTACAGGTTCACTTCTAGATTTTTTTCACTGATTGTTTCAAATGGTAAAAAATGGAGCACTGAATTTGCTAAATAAAAACCAAATACACAGTGAGTATAAAACAAAAGGATCAAAGACAAGGAGGAAGAAATACCACCAGAAACTGGTAAATACAGTTTACTATTAACATGTATTAAAAAATGTTTTTATTTCATGTGTATGTACTTTCATAAGAAATGTTGCCACATATCCAACCAACTGCAGTATCTCAATCTAAAGAATCATCACCGCACTGTGGCTTTTCTTGCAGTAAGACTCTACTGCCTGTGTAACTATCTGTGCAACGGGGTGATCAATTCCATCTATGATTATCTGATGTTTGTGTTGGTTTTGGTTTTTTATTTGAGTATCTCACGGGGCCTTTAGCTCCTAGGATTTTTCTAGCCCATAAGGTAGGGCTTTTTCAATGCTAATTAACTCTTTTTTTACTACTGCCTTCACACATATTTTTTTTTTTTACTTATATCATGTGAAAAAAAAAAAAAAGTGGCATCACCAGTAAAAGGTTTATAAATGCCATCATCTTTTCTCCACCAAAAAGATTCAGAGGACCAATTAATGATATAATTCTCTTTAACAAAAATTGTTGCTGTATAGCTCCACCTTCTCAACCCAGATCTGTGAAGTCCTCTTGACTGCAGAAGGGTAGGAATTAATCAGAGGACATTAATGAACATTTATAAGGGCTGTAAGCAATGCTATACATATGACATTGCATAGATTGAGCATCTGACTGGAAAAATACTGAACACCTTTGACAAATAATCATGATGTTCTTATTTCCTGATACAGGTTATATCTTAATGCAGCTTTCCTTCTCTTTTCGGTTGATTGTCTTATTTTAAAATGAGTCCTAACCTTTTGGTTTAGTTCCAAAATAATTATTTAGAGTCTCATGAGGCTTGATAAGCATGCACCATGACTTTGGTAGCAAGTTATGCTCTAGAGTTAGAGCCTTGCAGGTAGGAAGCCCAATTAGAGGGTTTCCTAAAGGGCTTGATGTACTTGAATGCCCCACAGTGTAAAAAGTCTGATAATTCCCGTGGCGCTATATCCTTTAGCGTGCTCTTTCGGGTAAGCAAAAACAACATATCAACAAAATGATGTTAACCTTCTGCCTTGCAGGCAACCTCACAGACAATATACTCAGCAGGTGAATGGATCCTCAAGGTGAAAACACATGTCGCTTATCAATATTTGAGTTAAGATATTAATAAGTGCCCCCTTACAACTATTATCTATGCGCATAATTTTCAGCTGCTGACTTTATTTTAATTAAAACTCCGTTTGCTACATGTAGCTGTTAAGTCTTGCAGATTACAATATTTTGTCAAACTCATGAATTTGTAACACAAAAATGTTTGATAATGCCTTTCATTCAGCTTTCTTATATTTCATAATGCTGGCACAATAAGACACAATAAAACATGGTACATTGCTTGTTCCGGTACTGTTGATGTAAAAGCAGAATGCAAAGAATGCAAAAGACACTGTAAGCAAGATCATTCCAGCAAAGCCTAAGGCTCATCATTTTTATAGTGTTTTTGCTGTAAAGATTCACAGAATTTTGATTTTTAAAAATATCTCAGAGACAACTTTTTTTTCATTTTTCTCTTTCTCTCAAGTTTGTGAGAGTTCTTCCTTTGAACAATTCCTGATAATCTGTTTTGCTTCAAACTTTCAGGCCATCAAAAAAACCTGTGGGTGAAATGCCTTATACTATTCCAGTGGGATCAACACCAAGAGCAATTTTTCACATGCTTCAATCTGTGCTGCTGCATTAGTATAGCAGGGTTTCAGTTCGTGCCAGTTGAACAGAAGTTTTATATATGAATAACCATTAGGGCATAGATTGAAATCTCTAAATTATTTCATATCAAATACTTTTAGATTATAGTGGGTTTGGGTCATGGTCTGACAAGTTGGACCTGAATGGAAATGGTCACCTTGTGACAAAAACCTCCTTATCCTACTCATTGTATTTTCAATTGTAATACAATGCAGCACAGACTATGATCTCAGGTTGTGCAGTTTTGGAGAAGGCTTATATGATACCTCTCACTTCCCCATCTGTATTTATCTCTTTGTATGAGGTCCAGTGCCATAGAAACAACTTCATGGTATGTTTTAGATTGTTGTTCCACAGCAGTGTATCAGAGTAGTCTTGATTGGGCCACTTGGCAGAGGGAGTCTTCCATCAGAGAAGTTACAAAGCCCCTCGTTTGAATGCATCAGCACTACTAAGTGAATAGTATTTGCTTATTTATCTGACATTGCTCATGCCTTAACATGTTTTGGCTCTTCTGTTTGGTAGCCTAGCTGGCCAGTTCACTACTTTTCAAGTGTGCCTGCACCATTGTCACCAGCTACAAAACAACTGTTCAGTAATTATATAGGCAAAAATACAACATTGATAAAAATGTCCAAAACACAGTTTCATCTTGAGAATGCCTTACATCACAGTAAATATAAGTATAGACATCGGGGAGCAACACCCAGGTACACCATAGAAATAAAATCTAATATACATTTAATAAAATATACTACTCCTCTTCGAATTCTGTCTGCTCTCTTCATGTTCATTAAAATCTACTTATGGTGAGTAGTATCTTACCCCAAAAGAAGCCACAGCAATTTCAGGAGAAGAGTTTGAAAGGTAAGACATTACCTAGTTTAAGACACAGCTGAAGAGGCTTTTGAAAGAGGCTTCCCCAATATGACTTCATGCAGTACTGACATCCTTCAGATATAGTATAGAAATAATTCTATAAAAAAACACGCTGATCAGTCAAACTCTCAGGAGAAGCAGTGAGAAGGTATGAGGATACATCCACTACTCAGAAGCTGGATAGAGGATACAGACTTCTATGTTCCTTGGCAAGAAGTGCTTTATTACTAGAATATCAATTACATTTATTTTATGAGTCTTCTGGTAGTTTAGAGGTGGGGTTTTTTTCTATTTATTCTATTCTCTGTGATCATGAAGGATCAATATTCACTAGGTATTGTATCAGAATTTAGTATATTTTTTTAAATGCCGCAGGTAAGTTGAATGTGCCAGCAGAATTCACCATTATATGTGGGATTACACTCAAGGAGACATACTATATTTTTATTATCTCAGTCTTCTGGTGGGTCCAGATTATGAAAGGGGTTGGCCCAGGATTTAATTGTCCCCAAATCAAGATAGGACCAAGAACAAGATGCATGTTCTCTAAGTGGAATACCACAACCAGGCCTGAAGAATGAGTTTGGAGTCTTCAGTATTATAGAAATGTAAGTGTGAAGTCTTATACTTAATTTCAGAAGTAATCATAGGCACTTCATGAGACACTAGGAAAAATTCAGTATTTCTAAATGGCAAAGTGAATATTTATTTGGTCTTTATGCTGGCATTTGACTTTTGAACATCTGAGGAGTTTTGACTAAGTTTGAAGAATGAAGCCACGATTATTTTTGGCTTATCACTCCAAAGCAGAGTCCTGCATTCCTTGCACGGCCAACCACCGAGCACAAAGCCTTTTGTCTTTGTTTCAACTTAATGCTTCCTCATTATTTATGAAAAATGCATCAGGATTTATTTGTACTGTTGAAGACTTCCGAGAGATTTTATTAGACATTTTTATGTGCAAGGACCATTTTGGAGAATATATGTGCTCTTATGTTCAGTGCTCACTCTAGTTTCTCTTCCTGGCAATTATGACAATTATTTACCATAGTCTTCTGGACTGTGATTAGAAAGCAGGCAATAAAAACACAGGATGAAATCCTGACTCCATTGAAATAGAAAAGAAATCTGCTACTGACTTCAGCAAAGCCTGTGTCTCCACAGCACACTTTGCTTTGGTTCTTGTTCTAAGGATAACTGCCTCACGTGCAGTGAATTCATTCAGTGTAATTCCCTTCTGAGGTCCTTTCTATTAGAAGTTCAGGTTCATTTAAAAAATCAGGCTTTAAAAGCAACTCAAAATACAATGCAAAGTGCATCAGAAAAATCATATTCATGTTTAACAGCTTTTGAAATACTTTCAATACTGTGCTTTTCAAGCTATCGAATAGGAATTTGATACTTACCCTGTCACATCCCACTCACTTGGTGGGTGAGGGCAAGGTGTCTTTTGGATATCTGCACAGCAACCTGGAACAACACTTCCACAGATTCAATTAAACAATTTTATTTTTAAAAAATATAAAAAATGTAAAAATATATAAAAAGTAGCGGAATTACAGAAGACAAATTACTTGGCAAAGAAAACTTATAAGAATACTACCTCCTACAGACAACACCAAAACTTACAATAATATACTAACAATGTAATGATACTACGATTACCAACAATATTAAAAACCCGCAACCGCTTATAAAACTTGCACTTATCAGTGCTAAAACAGGCAATCGCTTATCACAATGAGGCTCCCCATGGAAACTTGCTTAACAGGCCCCAAAAGGAGCTGGAATAAAACTTCTTACAGGGTTACCCTTCTGTGCCAGAAAAATTAGTTAGAGACAGGAGGACAGAGGGAGAATGAGAGAAAGAGAAAAGGAAAACTCAAAAAGAGAAGGGAAATGAGAAAGAGAGAAAAGACAGGAAAGATTCCTAAGTGATTTCACTACTCTGGATCCAGCAATGGTCTCCGCTTGAAGTTGTGGTCCTCAGATGGCAGGCACGCAACCTTCCCATTGTTTATTCACCTTTTATAGACCAAAATTCTCAGGTGTCTGCCTAACTTTCTTCCATTAGCATAGGAAGCAATGGAGGTGTCTCCTTAATTAGCGTAGGAAGCAGAGAGGGGTATCTCCTTAATTTGTATGGGAATAACCATCTTTTTGCACATGATTAAGAGGGGGAAGGGCAGTATTAACCCTTTCAACCAATTGGGTCGGTGGTCATGCAGACCCTGCATTAGAGTAACTTTGGCTGAACTTTCTTTGTTGGCGCCTCAGAGGTGGGGGCATGACCTTCTTAGCAAGGGAAAGGAGCAAGGTTTGCTACCTCGTTGTAAGAGAATAAGGCCATAAATCCTTTATTAGCAAGGGAGTGAGGCCTTTGGTGCGTTCCTCACTTCTTCTTTTCAGCAAGGAATAGGACTAGGGGTACAACTGCAGTCTTTTACAACCAAGGTGTTTGAGACAAATCATTTTTTCACAAGGCCTTCCCTTATCAGGGCCTCTGACAGGCAGTTGCAGTCTTCTGTAACAGACCACTTTCTTTTTTGGTCCCTTGCACACTCCAAAGATAATTTGACTTACACTGCCTTGGTAAGACTATTTATCTGCAAATTCTTTGTGGCTAATCAAAGTTATGCTTTGTCTCAAGCAGTTGTCGATGATGATGGTTTTGACTTCACTGCACAGCATGTTAAGCTGTGTTGCACCTCAGAATCACTGATATACTAACAGAGCCGTCCCCAAACAACTTATATAATTCCCACGCATGCTGCTCTCAACAAAGATCACAGGTACAGCTCTGCACACGTGATTCCTATGAAGTAGCAAAGAGAAAGGCCTGTTGTCCATTTGCAGAGAGACTCCTGGCCCTCAAGAGAAGTAGAGGCATTAAACCAGATTACAACATATACTGTGGCACAATTAGCAGGCACAGTTTAAGGCTGAACAGATTCACAATTTTTGGATGGTTCAAGAAATGTTAATATTTTTGTTTAATTCATTTCAAAACCCCACCCCACTAGTCTTACTTTTCAATCAATTTTGAATTGATTCAGTATTGAAATATTTTATCATCTTCTGAAAAAAACTATTTTTAGGAAGTATATTTTCCACTAAATAATACTTAGATGGAAAATTTCCTGTCAGGTTTACTGACATCTGACATTGCAAGTTGACTGACACGACTTAACAGATCTCCATGGATATATTAATCTCCTGTGCGTTTTTTTTAATTCAATGCAGCCACTCCTTCTCTGTCTATGATGATGCTGACGAGGACTACTCTAATCAGTGATATTTCAACTAATCTTAAAGTTCATGTCTCACATTGCTAACTTTAATTAATATTATAAGCATTCATTATTTTGTATTTTAATAATCTTTTTCTTACAGAGTTATACAGGAATAGCTTCAGAGACCTACCATATGGATTGCGTATTAAATCCTCTTGCCTTTTCTCAGCAATCATCAAGTTGCTGGCAGGCAATAGTTTCAGATAATCTCCATCCAATGGTTTGATATCATATAAAGAATAAAGGAAAGGTGTAATGAATCATAAAAGACATTTTAATTATCCGAGAATAAACTGGATGCAGTTCTTGAATGAAACAGTTTGTTGCTATTGTATCCTGGAAAATTTCACTCAACTGTAGATAACAGTATCTTATGCCCACAACTAAGCATGAGTAGAAACGAGATTTATAAAGCAAAAGCAATAATAAAAATTCTGAACTTTCCGTATTCCAAAAATGCATTGAGATCAATGTTGGATGCTATTTACTAAAGTAATTGCAGCCCTAATGTGCTGGTTTTGGCTAGGATAGAATTAATTTTCTTCATTGTAGCTAGTATGGGACTCTGTTTTGGATTTGTGCCAAAAACAGAGTTGATAATACAAGGATCTTGTAGTTACTGCTGAGCAGGGCTTACACAGAGTCAAGGCCTTTTCTGCTTCTCACATCACCCCACTGGTGAGTAGGTTGGGGGTGCACAAGAAGTTGGGAGAGGACACAGCTGGGACAGCTGAACGCAGCTGACCAAAGGGATATTCCATACCAAATGGTGTCATACTCAGCATATAAAGCTGGGGGAAGAAGCAAGGTGGAGGGAATTTACAGTCATGGCCTTTCTCTTCCCAAATAACCATGATGCCTGATGGAGCCCTACTTTCCTGGAGATGGCTCTTAACACCTGCCTGCCATGGGGAAGTAGTGAATGAATTCCTTATTTTACTTTGCTTGCGTGTGAAGCTCTTGCTTTACCTATTAAACTGTCTTTATCTCAACCTATGAATTTTCTCACTTTTACCCTTGCGATCCTCTCCTCCATCCCGCTACGGGGGAGTGAGCGAGCAGCTGTGTGGTGCTGATAGCCAGCTGGGGTTAAAGCACAACATCTGGTCTATTTTGATGGAATCTTCTCTCTTATACAGAGGAGAAGAAAAAAAATGAAATAGCCATAGAACTAACAAGTATACTTTGTCATGGATAACCAAATGTATAATTTCTATCCTAGCATTAAAAGTGAATACAGAGCTGAACACAGGGATTGCTCCTAATCTAAAATCAGTGACTTATATAGCTGCAGGCATATTGTTAGAATTTGGCCTTTTATCACATTTCCCCTTTCCATTTTTTTCAATTCCAATCAAAAGGCTCATTGATTTTTCTCTGGTAGGGAGACTCCAATAAATAATGAGGAAAAAAATGCTCTCTTAAAAAAATAAATAATCCGCTAGTGCAATGCAGTGAGATGAATGCTTAAAATGTTAAGACCATCAGTTCTTCAAGGGAGCAATTCTGTAAATATTGCTTGGTCATTTAAGTCAGCAGGACCATTCAAAGGAATGAAATTTTTGGTTAAGTCCCAGCTTTGAGCTTGTAATCAAAATAATGTTCTTACCAGCTAATCAGTAGCGTTCATTAAATTCATCCATGGAGTTGTTTGCAGAAGTAGCAATGTTACTTACAAGTTGAGTGTAGTTACCCAGATACAGTATTTTGCAAGAACATATAAATCAGCAGGCTCTGCTCAGATGGGCATATGCTTATTAGACTGAGAGTGAAGCATCTTGGTGAGGAAAAAGAGAATAGTTTAGCAGAAACAATACAGAGGAATTTGTGTAATATTTTTTGTAAGAAAGCAACATTATGTAGGTTGCTGTCGGCTTTGCTTTTTCATTGCACCAAAGCTTTCAAAACCTGCACCCCAGGATCTCCAAGTATTTAACTCAAATCTAAAGAAGATTTCAAAAGACATCCTTTGACCTCATCAATGCTGCTTTTAACCATTGCATGGTTGCAAACAGAAGGGTTCTTAATTTCTGGCACAGATAGTAAGAAAAAGGATTGTCTCATGGCTAATGCGTGTACTTATCATCCTGCCTTGAGATACCGCACACGAGACCAAACTAGTTATGAAAAACTCTCAGGAAGTTGTAGTCACATCATTGCTCCCATCTACACTTGTATAAATGGCTTTGCAAGCTGCTGTAAAGTCACACCATTCTTCATTCTGTTTTCAACCTTGGAATATTATTATTTAGCCTAAGACAAAAATTATTTCATTTTTCTGTTTCTTTTTCTCATTCTATAAGGATCAGATGGATCTCAAATAATTAAGTTCTCTTTAAGTGCTTATAAAATCATAACTCAAAATAATATTTTATTATATGCTCAGCATTATTTATCCTTATAATATATTACTAGCCTGCCCACAAAACCTGCTCTTGCTGATCTGGACAAGCAAGTTATTCAGGCGATGAATGGAAAGCTTTTTTTGATGTGTGAAGAGTGAATGATTGGTTTTTGCTCTGTCTTGTAACTGGTGACTCAGGTCCAATTCTCTCACTGAAGTGTTATGAACTTTGTTCTGGTAGGAGTGCTCAGATAGAATCTTACCAGTTCAGGAAGCATCAATGAAAAATGTTCAAACTGAAGCCATTTTATCTCAGAAAATTATCTCAGAGGCAGGGTACTGGTATTAGATGGATAACAGTTCTTATTCAGTGTAACAATTTTATCTTTCTTTGCTCTGTTGCACAAAATATCGGAAAAGCCAGATCATAAAATCCATAGAGGACACAGTCCTGTCTTTTTGTTTACTATATAAAGTGCTATTCACACATATGACACTATTATTAATGAAATGACTCACCAGTAAATGGGCAACATAATTTTCAAATCAGCATCATTCCTAAAAATCACAGTAACAGAAAAAATAGAACTATATCGTTGCAATGGATGAGTGAGAAAAATAAATGTTATACACACAGCTGGTCAGAATTATAGGAGGTTGTTTGACATGATAGATACTGTGCTTACTATGAAGAAAATAGCTTTTTTAATTCATAGGCATCTAGTAGGAAAACTGCATAAACTGTCTTAAAGAATAATATAAAAACTTTATCTCACTCCTGAAGTGTCTTGATGTATTGACTTGGACTGTGTATATTGCATGATAATCAGATTTGTATTTATTCATTTATTTACTATGCAAAATCAAGTATGCTTAGTTTTAAGAAGATAGTCTTCTAGTAAAGCAGCAGCTACACTAAGCCATTTACTGGAGAGAATTGTTACCAAAAAGAAGATCCATTACATTTTTATAGAGAGAAATCATAAGTCCATACCTAACACTTCTGGGAAGGCATGAACAAACTAGATAGGAAATCATTCAAAATGACATGAAGGAAAATATTTGTATGATCACCAGAGAACCTTGAAAAGACTGAGAGTTACACTTGTAAAAATTGCAATAAGAATATATCCTTTACAGATGTCTTGTAAAAGGAAAGGTTTGTTATCTTTGTCGTATTTTGAGCACCTCGTTTTGCTGCTGATCACTTGAAAATGTTCAAGTGATTTTTAACAACTCTGCTTCTAGGGAAAGTTCTTTTTTGTTATAATTTTTTTGAGTTTAGAGGACATGATAGATGATTTTCACATTTTTGGAAGGGGCACACGAACAAATGGGATAAAAAAATTGGGAAATTGCTGTTTATTGATAACACATTTCATATTTACATACCACTTTCTTTATTCTGTCAGTAACCAATGAAAGATGTAGACATGTTTACATACGGAGCTATCATTCATTTTTTATAAAGCTCAACAGCTGTTCACTACTACACAGCTATTGTGTTTTTGTCAGGGGCAGGAGACAAATATTTTGACTGGATCTGCCAAATGCCATTAGTTAATCAAAATATGCATATCTGAGATTTAATATGGGCAGGACTCTAATTTCTGTTTGTGCTAAAAATTATTTCACAGCTTCAAGAGGGTAGAACTGTGTCCTTATGTCTCAGTCAAGACAACACACAGCTAGGGGACTGGTTCACGGCCAGTTTTCATCTTACTGTTTGGCCTGCCATGGCCCTTTCTAGCTTATAAGACATTCATAGAAGACAGTTGAATATCTGCAGCTGAAAAGAGCAGGAGACTTCACAAAAATAAAGGAAAACAGCTACTCTTTATATTGATTTCCTTATATGAACATGCACCAGTATCTTTCTCCTCTATTTGTATGGAGGTTGTCCATTATTGTGAATGGGAACTCCATAAGAGAATATGACCTTTGGTGTCTATACTGCTTTTCCAGTCACAAAACCAGCATGTACATAAAAGCACTTAGATATAGTATTCTCCATTATAATTTTCAAGGAATATTCAGAAATAAGTTATTTAGTTACATGTCTAAGTGTAATTTGCCCACCTAATTAAGTAATTATGATGTTGTGGTTGTGAACCCAGCTAGCACTGAACACCACACAGCCGCTCGGCCACCCTCCCCCCTCCTGGGGCTGGGTGAGAGAATTAAAGGGGTAAAGGGAAAAAAAGGCTCGTGGGTTGAGATAGGAACGATTTAATAACTAAACAATAAAACTGAAAATAATAATGATAATAATGGTAATAATAATTGTAATATAAACTAAAATACAAACATACAAATGAGTGATAAATAGTGCAACTTCTCACCACCCAATGACTATTCCCAGCTAGAGATCCCAGAGCAGACGGAGTCCCAAAACCACAATCCCAGAAAAGATAAGAGCTTGAGCATCCAAAAGACTGAGAGCTGACCAGGAGGGAGAAATAAGACCCAGAAAGAGAGAGAGAGGTATTACCCTGAGAGAGAGAGAGTACTTCTGGACAGACTCTCATCTATATACTGGCCATCACGTGCATGATATGGAACATATCATTGGCCAATTTGGGTCTCAGTCCTAAACCTAGAGTCCAGTCCTGGGCTAGTTACTGGGGCTGTGCTCCCTCCCAGCTTCTCCTGCTTCTGCAGACACTGGCACAGCAGAGAAGCTGAAAAGCCCTTGACTGACCTGTCAGCAGCTGTAAACATCAGCATGTGATCAGCCTTCTCAGCACAAATCCAAAACATAGCTTCACTCGAGTTACTATGAAGAAAGTTAACTATGTCCCAGACAAAACCAGGACATGTCATTAAGGTTCAGAGTGGAAATTCTAACTTTAGGGTTGGGTAAGAACCTAACATCCTCTGTTTGGGAACATGAAAGGAATTTGTATATGGTAGCTAAAGGTGATATATAAATATCTGTAATATCCAGTTCGTAGATGACTTAACAAGACAGTAGGATCCAGAGGTCCTGTTATTTCTCATAGACTAATACACTTGCCCTCGTTTTAATCTCACAACACTCTAAACTAGGGCTACTGAAGTCAGTAGCATTGAAGTCAATAGCTACAATGAATTGCACTGAGGTCAATAGCATTATGCTACTGTAAAACTGGTGTAATCACAAGAAGAATCTGTCTCAGTATCTTTAGCTGTCAGCTGTCTCTTTTTTTCTACCTCATTCAATTGACAATGTCTATGTGAGACTTAGACTCCCAGGAAAAGCCATCTAGCACAGACTGGGACAAAGGAAAGGTGGAAGCATACATGTTACAGTCAGGCTTATAAATCTCTGCTGAGACAAGTAAATAAGATGGTCTACCAGAGGGGCGACCATAAGTCAATAATTAAAATTTTCTGAGGCTAAGTAGACAGTGCATACTAGTAAACTTCTGAAGAGATTGTATGACGGAATTTCCAGCTTTGGTTTTATAAATATGCATAGGTGCTTCCACTTCTTCGACCAGGATAATTCTCTGAGCAGCTTTTCTTTTAAATTTCAGTAATTCTAGTCTGCAAAAATAAAGAACAAAAATCCAGAAAATGGGAATACATAAATCTCAAGATATAGATGCCATATTCTGACAGAGTTTACAAGAAAATTGGCTCCAGAAAATAACTTTAAAAAATGTTAAAATCAGAAGTAAGACAAGAGAGAGTAAAACCACAACAAAGTTATAATCACTTATGTCAAAAGTATGGTTTGAGAAAATTCTGAGCAGCTTACTTTGGCAAATGTCAAATGTCTACAAAATGTCTGATGAGTATGAGTATCTCCATGTGATTTAAGGGCAACTGAAGGCTACCGATTATATTAGAAATATTAATATTTTGCAGCATTGAAGTCATAATGTTTTCTCCATCTACTACTCCCTCAACTCTGATATCTTTAACACATTTCTCCGAATAGCGAGGATAAGCTGGTGGTTACTCTCTTTTCAAGTTGTAAATGGATACACTGCAAGACTTGCAGGGGGCAAGTCACTATGCCAAGTTTTTCTTGTGAAATTTTTTATGGTGACTCAGCTAACACCGTGAACAAGCCTCAGTTCTGGTATACGGATGAGGCTACATGGACTTTAATGGAGTCAGAGTTAAGTCGCTGATGGCCTGACCTTACCTGTCAACAAGAGGCACATAGGGATCATAACCTCTTCACTATCCTGGACCTCTATTAGAATTTCCTATTACTATACATTGCTAACACTAGCAATTTTTGTTGTATACTATCATATTATAAATTAGAGTTAAGCAGAATAGATTTTCACCATGAAAAGTATTAAGAAAAAAATTGCTCTAGTTTGACACCAATTTCCATGACATAAAGAGAAGTATGCATAAAACTTTCAGAAAGTCTATTCTTTGTGTGCATTTAAATTATTTAGATGGTGTATAATTAATATGTTCGGTGATTTTGGTAAAGAGGCTTAGCTCTTAATCCTTCTCTAAAGATAAGAGATCACAGGAGTGAAATGCAAATTTGAGGTCTTATTTTATGTTTGTACAATGATAGCAAGTACTTTTCACTGTGGATGAAGATTAAAAAAAAAAATACAACAAAAAAACCAAGAAATCCAGAAATCCCCATAGGCTAATTATTACATTATCAATGCAAGCAAATTCCTCAGCACAATTCTGAAAGAATAAGGCATAACAGCAGTTCAACACTGTCTGAATCCATGGTGTAGCAGATGAGAAGGTGTTGAAATACCTTAGTTTCCCAGAGGAACTTTGGATATCTAGTAAGTGTAGTACCTAAATGTAGTAACTAAATGCTCTAATTCCATTTATTTAAGGAAAAATCTTCCCAGTTTCAGAGGTTGCAGAAACTCCAAATACTGCTGAACTGACAGTTTCTCAACACAAGGTTGGAGGGAGTGAGAAAGAGAGACGGACAGACAGACTCCAAAGTCTCTCATGGCCTGTGGCATCACACTCTACATACAAAGAAGAGATGTCATCACTGTGGTCTGCAAAGCGTGTGAATCTAGTAGCCATACACTCAGAGAAGCGATTAAGAAAAGGCCAATGCCAGAGCAAATCCTGAGAACTGTGAGAGATGGGGTCTGACGGATTCATCCATTTCCACTGACACATTTAATTGAGTTTTATAGTGGTGTGAAAATTTCAAACAATGCTATCCATGCATTTTCCTGTGTGATGTACATGTACATCGCTCACTGTTGTTGAAGCTCACAGTTAGCTTCATAGGGTAAATCAGTTTGTAGAAATGGGCAAGATCCTCAGTGAATTAATGAAATCTGGTTTCTTACTGATTCACTTACTACATCCTTCTTATCCTAATAAAGCAGCTCTCTCACAAGCTCCCTATAACTATGTTATTTTCAACTATTTCCCTTGACAAGCATATTCTCTAAACTATACCTCCCTGCCCACCATCCCTTATGCAGGGAACCTGCTGATCACAATTCAAGCTGGTCCTGAGAGGCCCCTGATAACTGCTGAGGAGGAGGAGAGCAAGCCAAAAAAAACCCCTATTGTCTTGCCCTTACTGGAGGGTGAAAGTGGATAATACTGTTCCTGTTAGCTGCAGATTTGCACGTAGGAGCTTGAGCTATGAGACCTCTATATCTCTGTCAAATCTAGATGAGGTTAGACAATGGATGTAAAAGTTGTTTGGTAGGGATTAACAGACTAATGTGCAGATGGCAATCTAGCCTGTGTAAACCCTACTTTCTTAGGAAATAGTTCTTAAATTGTCCTCAGGTTTTGATTGTCTTTAAAAACAAGACTCTGATTCTCCCCATGAAAACCTGGTTTAGTCTTGAACATGAACTAGGAGGAAAATAATACAAAAAGTATCTGTTCTATGAGGTTCCCAAAGCTGTTCTCCAAACTCAAGAAGCTTTGTTTGGATAACCCCAGGTTGTTTGGATAACCCTAGCTGATGACTGGAACTTCAGTGAACTTGAAGGTTGCCCATCTTTGAAATATCTATCTTTAATGAAGGTGGCAATTAGCAATCTTTTATGCAAACTCTCCACAAATCTGAGTTAATAAAATGATGAGCAAGATACATTGTATATATTTGGTAAATACAGATCCACAACTACAGACACTGTTTGCCCCTTAACCTCTGTCATACACTACAAAATTATTATGTGGCCTATTCTGTGTTACTGTGATAGTGATCAATATTATTAACTGTGTTTTGTGTAAGTTTCTGTGCAAAAAAGCCAGGTGTATTATCATTGCACCCCAGTTCTGAATGGTCCTGCTGAGCTTATATTCCACAGGTTAATGTATCATTAATTTGATTTGACTGTTGCAACCCTTGTTCCATCAGTCTATGAATTAGCCACTCACTGGCTGTATGTCACTAATTAAGACACGATGGGATAAAGCAAGAAGTTTACTAGCTGAAGGTAATGGAAGCAACCAAGATTCAGCCACATGATAGAATGTTTACTCAGTTTGCACGAAGCTGTACCTTATTAATATTTCTACTATCTAAAAAATATATTAGCAATACTAAATGTATCTACTCCCCCCAAAAAATCCCTATACAAAAGCATAAATTTGTTGAGAACAGCGAATGCATTAATTAGATGCATAGAATTCATGCTAACATGCTATTATCTGAAAATAATCTGTACCAGAGAATAATTTTGGTTTACAATATGTAGGTGAGAAGTTACTATACTTTGTCATTCTAGAGAACATACCTCCCCAAAGAATTTGATAGAGAAACAAAAACAAGCAGTTGTCCACATTTTGGCAACATTTGTCTGAAGGTGGTTGAAACATGCTTTAGATTCATTTGAAAAGACTTGACATCTGTGTTTACTTTGAGGTTGAGACTCAAACTTAAGAATACAAAGGAAACCTAAGCACTAAACTGGAAATATTTATTACTTTCAGGTCAAAACACAGTGGATTTTATTCAGTCTTTTTGCTCATGCTCATACTCATTGAAATTATTCTTCTGCATCTAGTAAATGCCATAACTTTCTACAAAAGCAAATTCAGTCATTTGCTAAAAAGACTCTTGTTTAATGAGTAGCTGCATTAAACTAATTTTGGAGAATGTCCCAACCATGTCATTTTCATTCATTGCTTCTGTCTTTACAAAAAAAAATCTATCTTGGTACTCTGAAAAACTATTGTGAACTTAAAGCTTGTTCAATAATTCTGAAAATCATAGAGAAAGAGATTATAAATTCAGCCTTGTAAACACTGTTAGGGTTGTATTACAGTATGTCCAGTTTTAAACACAGTAAGATATTATAGCAAATTACATTTTATTTTGCTTATTCATGTCTTGTGAATAACTCTACATCTTTCATGAATGCAGTAAGTAGCTGCATATTTCTGTTGAATTTCTGCCCTATCCAGACCAAAACCCATTACTTTTCTGCTACCCTCTCTTTACCTCACCATTTTCACCAAGGCTGCCAGAGTCATAGTTCATTCCAAATGTAAGAAAACAAGTGTCTGCTGTTTAAGATGATAGTGACTTCTGTCTGGTCCATTATCACATCATAAACTTGTCTTCCTTAGGATTCCAGAAGACTGATAATCATTATGAGAGCTATTTTATTTTCATACCTTTAGACAACTGATTTAAGAAACAAATCTCTCTTATGTAAGAGCAGTTCTGGATAGAAAAGTAACACAGTAAAATTAATGTAAGTGGTTCTTTTTATCATAAATTTCACTCAAATTTCAACACTAAGAACCATTTTAAAATTGACAGACTGCAAAGCAGGTGAATTGTACTTGATAGTAGATTTTTAAATACAGATTTTGCATAGTTTTGCCAATACACTGGCCTTTAAAATTATCCTTTTTATTTTCCCCACTTTCTTGCATCTAGTCTTTAGCACTACCTAACATCCAAAATACATTTAGTTGTACTTTAGAAATACACCATGTTCTGCGTACTTTTGACACGAAGGACTCTCATGAGGACCACAGGAGCGAAGTGCTGACATTTATGCTATTTGTCCAAGCTGTATTTTAAAGCTTGTAGTCTCAGGGATTTGATAAAGCACCTTGGTAACCTCTTTCATTGGTTCACTAGTCCTCCGATGAGAAAGCTTTTTCTGAATATCAAATATAAATTATTTTTGTTGAAAGTGAAAAACGAAGAGAAATTAATACGTACTTGATACAATCCCTAAAGTTAGTGTCTCCTTATTCTACCATCAAAGTAATTAATGAAATATTGACTAGAACAAAGGAAAGGACTAGCCTCTGTAGGGACCTCCAGCTGAAATCCCACTTTACCAATGAACCAGTCATACCTACTTTACGTTTATTATTTTTTTCTTTTAGTTTTACACTTCCAGAATGGTAATTTTATACATATACATTTCCCATCAGTTATTTAAAATTGTTGCTAATGGAAAAAAGGCAGTTTTTATCACTTCTACTTCTTCCTTCTTATCCAGTGTCTTGTATTTCGTTACAGTGTCAAGAAGCAAGAGATTGGTTTGACATAATTAGTTCTTCATATATCCCAGCTGTTGTTATCACCTAATTATTCCCCAGCTGCTTTGAAATCAATTGTTAAGAATACATTCTTCCCAGATAGCAAACGTTTTTAATTTTATTAAGTTTTACCTGATGTATATGTAAGAGCACATGAGGGAAATTTATGGAAAATTTACACCACATTACAGAATACAGCCTTTTGGAAATATATTCTCTCTTAAAATTTGCATTCTGCAGAACTACATCCCTGTGTACAAAGAACATTGATAAAACAGGAGAATTGTTGTGGCAGTTTAATGTGATTTTTTATTTTTATTTTATCTTTTTAGGACTCCTGTTAGTACATTTCCTTTTTGCAGGTGTTAATGTACTACGCTTTCAGCAAAACAAATTAGAGAAGAATTTTTAATACTTTTGTGGGATTGCTGGAGATTTTTTTCTCGCTTAAGAAATAACATATTTTAGGCAATTAAAATTATCATCTGTTTGTTACAAAACAATTCACAATTGTGATGTCAAGCTAAAGGTTGGGTGAACACATGAGAATTGTATATGTGAAGTTTCCATCAAGGAGCTGTTCATCAAAATTAGTACCTTCTTCCCTGTATGTATGAGGTCTCTGAGCCTTGCTTTTCCTGGACTCTATTTGAATTTGCCATTGACTTCCCAGCTAGCAGGTGTGGGGCCTTAGTGTGTTAGGGTAGATGGTTGAATTTCACAGACCATTGCTTCACATCCTTGAGGACCACTGTGAGATTTAAACATCCTTCCTTCCCACTTTGAATTTCTATGAAATCGTTTGCGATTCTAACAGGGAACAGATTCCTCCCACAGCATTTTGATCTCTCCTGAGTATTTCAGCAAGGATGTCTTTACAACACCTGGTAGCACAAAAAAGACCCCAAATAATGGTCAACATTTCTTGAAATGTGTAGTATTTCTTTCTTGATGATCCTTTTTATTTTTCTCTCTTGCTATGCATCTTAAAAAAAGGGGTTTTTTAACTGCAGGGAAACAGTATAGTGTTCACCAAGTTCTGTATCTCTTGTTACCTGCTTGTCTTCTGTTCAGGCTCAGGGACAATTTCTCACTGTGTTCAAAGGCCTTTCTGGTGGCTGATTACTTTGGCATTTTCCTATTCCATTTCTGGCAGAGTTTCAGTGTATGTTTTTGCAAGCATAAGTGAAGTTTCAATAAAGTTAAATGAAAAAAAAAAAAAAGCAAGTTAATGAATTGCTCAGCTTTAGCTTTGTGGTCATCCAGTTATGCATTAAGATGCAAACATTATCTGAAATGTTACAGAACAGCTGAACTAAAATGATGCAAACAACTCCAGTGGTCTGACAGGTACAGCACTGAATTATTTTTATCTTCTGTTTCCAATTTTGCAGCAGTTCTACATTTCCTATATGGTAACCTATATCATAAACACAAGACACAAAGAAGGTACAGAAATGAGTTGAAGAATCTGTTACATTAAATTCTCTTGTCAAGTTAGAATGATTTGTTACATTAAATTCTATTGCCATGTTATAATGTTTACCTGTGATCCTTCTTTGGTTGAATTAAATCTGAATTTTCACAGACAATAATATGTTCCATAAGTCCATAATCTAACAATTCTCAAGTTTTTCTTGATTGTCTGGTTTCTGACTGTAATTTATTTGCAGCTTTTATAATAATTTATCTTTTACAAACCCAAGCAAATCATGCCAACCCATGGTGTTTGTAAATCAGAAAGTTTTCATGCTTACTCTTTGTCTTTATCCATTAACTTCATTTGTTTGTTGTTGTGTATATGCATACATATATACATAACCACAAAAGTATTTCAAATGTTTATGGTTTTCATAGAGTATATTATCTCTGTTTATAAACACAGTTACTCCTCATCCTATCACTACACTCCCTGATAAAGAGTCCCTCCCCGTCTCTCCTGTAGCCCCCTTTAAGTACTGATAGGCTGTTATAAGGCCTCCCCAGAGCCTTCTCTTCTCTATAATGAACAACCGCAACTCCCTCCGCTTGTCCTCATATAGGAGCTGCTCCAGCCCTCTGACCATCTTTGTGGCCCTCCTCTGGACTTGCTCTAACAGGTCTATGTCTTTCCTGTGTTGAGGACTTCAGAGCTGGATGCAGTACTCCAAGGAGGGGTCTCACAAGAGCAGAGTAGAGGGGGGGAATCACCTCTCTCGAGCTGCTGGTCACGCTTCTTTTGATACAGCCCAGGACATGCTTGGCTTTCTGGGCTGCAAGTGCTCATGGCTGGCTCATGTTGAGCTTCTCATCTGCCCGCACCCCCTTCAGGGCTGCTCCTCATCCATTCTCTGCCCAGCCTGTCTTTGAGCTTCGACCCAGGTGCAGGTCCTTGCACTTGGACTTGCTGAACTTCATGAGGTTTGCACAGGCCCACCTCTCAAGCCTGCCAAGTTCCCTCTTGATGGCACTTGGTGTCATTGGCAAACTTGCTGAGGGTGCACGCAATCCCACTGACCATGTCTCCAACAAAGATATTAAACAAACTTAGTCCCAGTACTCAACCCTGAGGAATGCCACTCTTCACTCGTCTCCACTTGGACATTGAGCTGTTGACCCCAATTCTTTTGGTGCAGCCATCCAGCCAATTCCTTATCCTTATCCACCGTGTGGTCCAAATGTCAAATCCATGTCTCTCCGATTTAGAGACAAGAATGTTGTGTAGGACAGTGTCGAACACTTTGCACAAGTCCAGGTAGATGACGTCAGTTGCTCTTCCCTTATCTACCAGTGCTGTAGTCCTATCATAGAAGGCCACTAAATTTGTCAGGCATGATTTTCCCTTGGTGAAGCCATGTTGGCTTTCACCAATCACCTCCTAATTTTCCATGTGCTTCAACAGAATCTCCAGGAGTATCTGCTCCATGATTTTGCTGGGCACAGAGGTGAGACTGACTGGTCTGTAGCTCCCCAGGTCTTCCTTTCTTCCTTTCTTAAAAATGGGGGTTATATATCCCCTTTCCCAGTCAGCAGTAATATCCCCAGACTGCAATGACTTTTCAAATGTAATGGATAGTAGCTTAGCAACTATGTTTGACAGTTCCCTCAGGACCCACGGATGTGTCTCATCAGGTCCCACCTTTTTCTCGATGGTTCCTCTGTCACTTGCAGGAGGAAATTATCATCAGCACACTCCAGGAACTTCCTGGTTTGCTTATGCCCTGCTGTGTTGTCTCTCCAGCAGCTATCAGGGTGGTTGAAGTCCTGCATGAGGACCGGAGCTTGTGAACATGAGGCTGCACCCATCTGCCTATCTATAGGGGTCTCATCCATTCGCTCTTCCTGGTCCGGTGGTCTGCAGCAGACCCCCACTATAATGTCCTCTCAGTCTTTAATATATAATGTTTTGCCACTGTCCTTCTCTGATAAGATCATCCACCTAGTGGATGAAGGTAAGGCAGTGGATGCAGTTTTTCTGGATTTTAATAAGGCTTTTGATACTGTCCCTCACAGCATCCTTTTGGACAAGTAGTCCAACTGTGGGATGAGTGGGCTCACGGTGCACTGGGTGAAGAAGAACTGGCTGAAGACCAGAGCTCAAAGGATTGTAATGAACGGGGCTACAGCTCTACTGGCAATTGGTCACCAGTGGCGTTCCTCAGGGTTCAATTCTGGGACAGTTCTGTGCAATATATTTATCAACAATCTGGATGCAGGAGCTGAATTCACCATTAGCAAGTTTGCTGATGATACTAAAATGGGAGGTGCTGTTGACTCTCTTGGGGGACATGAGGCTTTGTAGAGGGATCTAGATATATTAGAGCATTGGGATATGATTAATGGGATGGAATTTAAGAAGTCAGAATGCCAGATTGTGCACCTAAGATGGAGTAATGCAAGGCACAAGTATAAATTGGGAGAGGTGTGGCTGGACATCAGCCCTGCAGAAAGGGATCTCGGGGTGCTGGTTGGCAGCAGGCTCAACATGAGTCAGCAGCGTTCCCTGGCAGCCAACAGGGCAAACCACATCCTGGGGTCCATCAAACACAGGATAACCAGACGGTCATAAGAAGTGATTATCCCATTGTATTCAGCACTGGTGCAGCCTCCCCTTGGGTACCGTGTGCAGTTCTGGCCCTCACAATTTAAGAAGGATGTGAAGGTCCTTGAATGTGTCCAGAGGAGGGCAACAAAGCTGATGAGAGATGTAGTTCGGAGAAAAGGAGGCTGAGGGGCAACCTCACTGCTCTCTACAGCTTCCCGATGAGGGGAAGCGGAGAGGGAAGTGCTGACCTCTTCTCCCTAGTATCCAGTGATACCAGGACATGTGGGAATAGTTCAAAGCTGCACCAGGGGAGGTTTAGTCAAGACATTAGGAAGCATTTCTTTATTGAGGGGGTGGTCAAACACTGGAACAGGTTTCCTAGAGAGGTGGTCAATGCCCCAAGCCTGTCAGTGTTTAACAGGCATTTAGGCAACGCCCTTAACAACATTTTGGTCACCCCTGAATTGGTCAGGCAGTTGGACTAGATGATCGTTGCTGGTCCCTTCCAACTGGAATAGTCTATTCTATTCTGTTCTAATGACATTTCTCATTCACTCATGAAAATTCTAAGTTTCCATATTTTAATCAACATTTCAGACTCTGGAAAATGTAGAGCACCCTTTGTTTATTTTGTCTTGTTAAAAATAGTGTGGTTTGTGTGATTTAGTATTTTTACTCTTTATAATTTAATTTTGTTATTTTGTAATTAACACTGTAGATGCATTTTAAGGGTTCTTCTTAAGAAGAGATTTGAAACATCTAATGGATGCATCTGATTTTAGACATGCAGATCATTCTCCCTTTCCTTTTGAAGTATGAGTGACAAAGAGTCAGTCAGCAGGCTGGATCAAGCACTAAAATCATACAGTAGTCAACCCATCTATATTCAGACAAATCCAGTGGGTTTTCAAGCACTTTTGAAGGGGATATGGAAATCATTACATTGGGAAAGTGGTAGTCATTGCTGGTACTTTAACTCTGGATGTATGCTTCAATAGCAATTCTGTGCAACTTCTTTGATTGTTTAACTCCCTAGAGGAAAAGGCTGTTTATGCTTCTTTCCCCAACACGAAGATGGACAAACGGTAATGTGCTTTGATGGTTTGAATCATCGCTACTGAAGTTTCATGATGGTACACATTGACTAAAACTACTAAACTAAAATTACATAAATGAAGGCAAATGGAAATTACTTTCCACAGAAATTAAATGCAGAGCCAGAATACATCCAAGGTCAAGGGGTAGATAGAAATATGTACTGAAATTTCGCAGTACAAATAATAACAGAGAAGTAGTAACATCCTGTTCTTTTAAAGTACATGCAGAAGCTGGTTTCCATGAAAACACACTGTTGTGGGGGCTTTTTGCATTTTTTGGTTTTGTTTTTTATCAAGCATGTGCATAGCCAGGTAAGTTTCAAGTCTTGTGAGAGATATAGGACATTATGGCTTGGAAAGGCTTGGCAGACAGAAAAATAGTTATTTACCCAGTGGAACTGCACTGGTTTGGAACTGCACTGATACATACGGCTTTCTTCATTCCTCTCTTTCTCATCCATTCCTAATATCACTACTTTTTTGCTTTTGTCTCATGGTGCAAAGGGATTAATCTGCAGTGATGCTCCTGGATTTGATCTGTGATATCTGTCTGCACATGCCAGCATTGTCTGTTAGATAATTGCTCCAATTATTGGCATTGTATTTGAAAAGAAATGTGTTTTTATTTTCAAATGTGAGCTATTTTATGGACCTATTTTAGCAGAAGTAAGATTTTTGCTTTAAAAAAAAATCAGCAAAATATGTGAACACTAGATAAAGAAATGGAAAATATGGGATCACGTAAGAATTTAAAATTAAGTCAAATTAACCCAGACAGAGTGAGTCTGTATCCAATACTGCATAAGGGAATGTCATGAATTTTCACATTTGTAAGAAATTCTCCATTATTTTCCTTTTTTAAAAAAAGGATGTACTATTTTACACTAATATCAAGAGCCCTATCTAATGGGTTTAGTTCTCTATGAAGAGTGTTTATGCCTTTGTTAATGTAAAAATTAAAACAGGGCAGTAGTTCTAAGAAGCTCTAGGGATGAGGTGGTTAGGGGATACATGATCTTTCAGCTCTAAAGCCACAATTTGCCCTGAATGCTACAATCATTACCTGAAAGCCACCCACTGCCTTCATGTCAGAATGGCAGCATTTATTCAGGGCAACTAACCAGTAACTAAGTTGTTCATGTTTTTTCACATTAAACTACCATTTTTTATTTCTCCTGTTGCAACCTACAGTTGTTCTCAAAGGGTCATTTTATGAGACTGGTCACTAAGGAAACGGTCTATGCTCTATTGAGAACCTGAAAGAGCACAAATTCAGGAGCAAGAGGAAATAATTTGCTGGCAACTTGATGTGGCAGTAATTATAAGTATTTGAATGATAACTTAAGCTGAGCTATGATAGCTGTCCCACAGCACTTTTGAAGCAAGATTAATGCTGGAAAAACCTACAGAGGTAAGATCATACAGATACAAGATTCAAGGGAAAAATACTTCATATGCATCATGGGGAAAGAGGACATTTTCACCAGGGATTTGAAAAATGCAATAATGTTCTCCTTGTATCAGAAATTCCTGTGTTGTATCCATTTATACCTTCTCAGACTTTGCAACGTACCTTACCAGGTCAAGATATCATAAATTGTCCTAAGCAGCCTCCACAATTCCTCCAGGTATACAGCCCTGAGTCCTGCTGCGGTGGGTGGTAACCAGAGCTATAGCACAAGATAGTTTGACTCCATAGGAAGAGCCAAGCCCCCAGGTAGTATTATAAGGAGCTCATCTAAATGTAATAAGGTCACTGTCAGTCAGGCTACAATTTTAAGCCAACAATTTGGAGTCCATCTTCAAGCACCTCAAAAGTGTCACGAATTACCTCTAGCCTGGGATGTTTTCTTTCAGGATGAGTGAAATGGAAAATGAATACAACCTGGGCCTACTTTGGCTGCTTTGTTAGCAGAGTTTGTAGTCACAGCTGACAGCAGCATGGACCATGTTAACCTACATAGTCCCTTTGAGCTTGCATCTATAATTCTCCCCAAGGCAGGATCTGGGGTGACAGTGCAGACCCCTATCACTGCTGAGACCATTCATCTCTTAAGCAACAAACTCTTAAGTCAGACCTAGTGGATAGTCTCAGTTAGCTACATGCTCAAGAAAATCTTGACAATTAGCAAGCTTCAAATGCCACATACTAAATAAGAAAGGACAGATTTAGCCAGGACATATATGTATCTCTCAAATCACTTCCCATTACCCTTCATGAGTCAGTATTACCTTCAAGGTAATTTAACTCACTCTCTTGTCTTCCCTGTTGATAAAAAAATAATCTCTTCCTCTGAGACACCTAATGGATGATCCCCTGAAATACATGCCTAAATAATTATCTGTCTAGGAGACTCTTTTATACGGTGAGTCATCATTCATTGTCACTATAAAGGGCTTGTTCTAATTCTGAGACCCTCATTAAAATTAAGATATCAAACAAAGCATATGTCTCAGCTAGTCCACTAGAATTGCAGCAGTAATTCTGTAAAGCAAGGAGAAAACGAAAACAAGTCTTCTGAAGCCACAAATGTAGAATATCCAAAATTTTCACCACAGCTAAGTCAGAGTTCAAGGCACAGAACATTTGAGTTCAAGCTTCTTGGAGGAATTTTCTCTTGCTAATTGTCTGTAAACTGAAGAGACAAATATTGAGAAAAACAAAGATGCAAAATATTATACTCCAGTGCAAACTTCAACAGTACCTCCAGGGAAGGAACAGAATGCAAGTTGGCAGCACTAAAAAGCAATAGTTTTTCTTTTTTTTATTGTTGTGGAAGAGGAGGTAGGTTGGGATTACAGGAGCTCTTACTTTATTGTTTCGTATGCAGACTAGCATGGAAGAAAAAATGTGGAAAATTATCTAACAAGAATGTTGAACGATTTCCAGCTTCCACAGACAGCTGAAGTCAGGTTCTCATACGCTTTCTTCTAACAGCCTTTGTATTGGATCTCTTTTAGAAGACACAAATGTAGCAGGCTAAAATTAGAAAAAATATCCTTTGCAACAAGCAAAAATGGAGTTCAGTATGACGTCAGACTCTAGAAGTACAAAGTCAGAGCAGGGTAGGGGGAAGCAACTACAAACTCTTGAGGGATAGGAATGTCCATAGAACAAAACCGCTATTTGTGCCTAATCCCAGTCATTAGGGAGCAATGCCTGGTTAGTAGCTTTTGTTCAAACCATACATCAGAACAATTCTTTGAAAGAAAATTTGGCTTTTGACTTGGAAAAAATTGAACTGGAAATGTATGCTGAAAAACTTGCAGAGCACACAGCTCAATCTGTAGATGAGAATAGCTGTTACTCAGCAGAGTTAGACAAGTCTGGGCTTTTCCTCAGCATATAAGGGAGCAATGCAGAGGAAGGTTAGGGTACAACTGAAGATGTTAAATGTGTGGGTTTCCTGCTTACACAGCAATCGTGAAAAAGGAATTAAAGCCAGCATAATTCTGAAAGTCAGTTTATACTAAATATATGCAAGCTGAATAACCTAGTTTATATTTATGCTGCTGTTCTCATTGACTGGATTAATTGGTTGCACAGAGCTTTACATGAGCACAGCTGCTCCTGCCATGGGGTTACCTGTGAAAGCAGGCAGCACCTTCCTCCCGCTGTGGGGAGAAAAACCACTGGTTCTTCTTTGTCAGAGTGTGTTTTGGCTTTAGAGTCAGCTGTACCTCAGATGACATCAGTGGTACACGGTGGCAAGTTTATCCCCAGTTCCCACTGTTTAATCCCAGTGTGAGAAAATCCTCCTGCTTCATGTCTACTACACTAAGTTAGCTGCTATTTGGCAGGGGATTACCCAGTGTTCCATCACCAGATGTCAGTGGATCAAGAAAAAAAAAAAAGAACAACCCCTACTCCCGAAACTATCACTTATGTCCGTGCCTCATGTCTGCACAGTGCCTTGGTTAGAGGCTTGACAGTACTTGTTTCAGTGTCCCACACCTGTAACTCTCCCTCCCTACTACTTCTCTGCTTATTCTCATATCCTCATTCGCAACTGTCTTCTTTCCATCTCCAGAAGAGGGTCATGTGTATCAATAATCAATTAAATATATATAGGAACAATTGCTAAGAATTACATAGCTTGTTTCCTGGAAAATAAGGACACTTGTTTCCTTCGTGTCTTTACACTTGCTCCTAATGTCTCCCTGCTCCCTCTTTGCACTTAAGCATTCTGTGTGTTACTGCCAGACACATAGACACCAAAAAATACATTAAAGGTTTAAATAAGTAGAAGAAATTTGGGGAACCTCCCATGGATATTTAGCACTGCAGTGAATGACTGTCTCCTCTGTATCATATTGCAGATAGTGACATACCTCTACCACGGCTTTGCTCGGGAAAAGAAGCTCCTTTTTTAACTGTGTGATATTTAGGACATATCCATGTATTGCACAGCCTATACTTGCTCCCAGCTCCATGCACAGCAGCAGCAGCTGAGCATATTTGCTGCCTGAACAACAACTTCTTGCAGTTCTCCATTTTTCTTCCCATCAGGAAACCTGTTCTCTGCTTTGACCACAGGTACAGGAAAAGCTCAGCCCATCACTACTGTGCTGGGGTTCTAGAAATGGGTAGCTGGGGTAAGGAGGGTGTCAGGGCTTGGGCACCCAGAGGGCAAATGGGCTGGCACTTTGCTTAGACATCTTGTCTGTGTCAAAGTCTGAGAAGATGCACCGGTGGCTGCTGCTGTCAGCAGTGGAAGGGTCAGGGTGTGCAGGGGGTGGCTGTTCTTGGTGGCTCCCCCCCATGCCAGTCCTTGTCCCCATCCTTCCTAGTCCCTCTGCAAGCCCCTGCCCTGGAACTCCCATTTCAGAAATCCACCCAGCCCATCAATCTTATCCTGTGGCAGCAGCCATTAGACCCTCACCACCAGGCCCACAATGTTCAGCTTGGCCTGTCCTGCTGAGCTGCTCTGCCATGGGCATGCTGCCAGGGCTCTGGGCTTCCTTCCCACCCTGAAGGGCACAAGGCTATACCATGAGTGGCTCTGCAGGAGGTGCCTTCTTCAAGAAAAGTCATTACGGGACACGTTACCCTGGCAGCAATTGTCATTCCTGATATATCAACACTTGGCTGTTGCATAAACACTCTCCCCTGCATGTTGCATGCAGAACTGGCCCTGCCATGCCCAGCACTGCTGCTGTGATGCTGACCTACGCGGAACACCTGCTCAGGAATTGCTGTGGGTCACTGTATTCTGGCAAGAACAAAACACTTTGCCTAGGGCTCATCATTTTTTAGGTCGTGTTACGACTGAGATGTCTGCTTTGTAATGACCGTTCTTCTGTGTGTGGGAGACAATACTTTATTACACTTTATACATATACATATATATATATTCTATAATAAAGCAGCTAGTCTTAGCTACTTTTTAACAAGATTCGTTTTCTCCTTGTTGCAAAAATTAGTTTTATATGGAGATTATCAATTTGTATGATCCATCAGAGAATGTACTATTGCTTTAAAGATTAATACTGCAGAGATCGTTGTAATTTTGTCCTGTGTAGTATTTGGTTCAATGGGCACATGATGCCACCAGGGTCTTTGAGTCATGTCATGACATTTCCTTTTCTGGGCTCCTTTTGGAGGTTTCCATAATATCTTATATTTAAAAAAAAAAACCCAACTTCTAAAATATTTTTATTACAACCCAGACTAATGTGACATCCAGCTACCTCTGATTGCTATTAAACTGTGCAAGTTGCCAGCTTCCTGAAAGGTTTGTGAAGTTTCAGCGACTTCTGAGTCAGCCTGTAACATTTGTGGGTTTATGCGGAAATTGTGCCCAATCAACAATGAATGTGAATGCACAGCTTTGGGCAAAATGTAGATATGTAAATGTGACTGCACTGACATTGAAGAAAAATATCCACTTCAGTCCTTTATAAGGTGAGTTTTATACAGCTGAAATATACAGCTATAGGAATGATGAGAAATTACATTTTCTTTGAATAAACTACGAATGGAGGTAAACATTTTTCTGTATTCTATGGCTGGATTCATTTTCTCCTGCTATACTTCAATCTGTACTCAGTCCTGTCTAGCACAGAAGTGGCAAACAGAGTGCCATCTCGTGGATAAAGAAGACCTGTACTCATGACAAAACATGGACTCGGCTTTTCTCCACTGGTTTCAATGGAATCACAGTGTACCAATGTGACCCAGTATAGCAAGCTGCATGCAGAAGAGTTTTCTGGGGTTTGACACTACTTCCCTTCTGATACACAGAAACAACCCTACGGGGAGTGTGCCAGAGGCCAGGTAGAACCCAAACAGATATTTCCCTGGTGCATATTATTTTGAATTATGCTGGTGGTAAAACATAGTAGATATTCACTTGGTTGGTTTATTAATAGAGAACAATTTCCCATAGTGGAAAAAGTACCATTTTTATCATGGTATGTTAATTATAATATTTTGGATGCCAGTAAAGATCAGTCATAACATATTTAGAGAGAGTCTGAATGATTAAGAACACTCCTGTAGCTTACATTTTAATCCAATTTTTGGAATAGAGACAAAATCAGTAATGCCTGCCTATTAATAGCTGATAACAAATTTAAGGGATTTTTCTGTGCAATCTGTCCATAAATTAGTTTTAAAAAAAAGAGATTAATTGCCATACCATAACATTCAATACACTCAATCTGCAGAATCATAAACACACACATAGATTTCTCTGTTCCCTCTGAATGTTGGCCAGCTGCAGTAAATGGCTAAACTATAAACAGAAATATGATCCTCCGCTCAGATTTTGTCTGTGGATGCACCATTATCAGTACTATATTGTTCCCGTGTCAGATCACAGAATCATAGAATACTTTGGGCTGGAAGAGACCATCTAGTCCAATCCACCCTGCAATGATCAGGGACATCTTCAACTAGATCAGGTTACTCAGAGCCCCAACCAACCTGACCTTGAATGTTTCCAGGGATGTGGTACCCACAGCTTCCCTGGGCAACCTGTTCCAGTGCCTCACCACCCTCATCATAAAAAATTTTTCCTTTATATCTAATCTAAAACTACCCTCTTTCATCTTAAAACCATTACCCCTTGTCCTATCACAACAGGCCCTACTAAAAACTTTGTCCTCATCTTTCTTAAAAGCCCCTTTCAAATATTGGAATGCTGCAATAAGGTCTCCCCAGAGCCTTCCCTTTTCCAGGCTGAACAACCCCAACTCTCTCAGTCTTTCTTCATAGGAGAGGTGTTCCATTCCTCTGATCATTTTTGTGACCCTCACCTGGACCCGCTCCAACAAGCCCATGTCTTTCCTGTGCTGAGGACCCCAGAGCTGGATGCAGCACTCCAGGGAGGGTCTCATGAGAGCAGAGTAAAGGGGGAGAATCACCTCCCTTGAGCTGTTGATCACAATTCTTTTGATGCAGCCCAGGATATGGTTGGCTTTCTGGGCTGCAAGTGCACATTGTCTGCTCATGTCCAGCTTTTCATTTATTCAGGGCTGGTCTCAATCCCTTCATCCCCAGTCTGTACTGACACTGGAGGTTGTCTCAACCCCAGTGCAGGACCTTTCACTTGGCCTTGTTGTGTCTTATGAGGTTCACATGGCCCCACTTCTCGAGCTCATTTAGGTCCCTCTTGCAGGTGTGTCAACCTCACCACTCAGCGTGATGTCGTCTGCAAACTTGCTGAGGGTGCACTCAACCCCTGTCATTGTCATGATGTCTATGTCTCTGTCATTGATGAAGATATTAAGCAGTACTGGTCCCAATATGAAGCCCTACGGGACACCACCCACTGCTGATCTCCATCTGGACATTGAGCCATTGACCACTATCTTCTGGATGCGACCACCCAACCAGTTCCTCATCCACCGAACCCATCAAACCCATCTCTCTCCAATTTAGAGAGAAGGATGTTGTGGGAGACGGTGTCAAAGGTCGTACAGAAATCCAGATAGATGACATCAGCAACTCATCCCTTGTCCACTGTTGTAGTCACTCCATCATAGAAGGCCTTTGGTGTAGATGGACCATCATCCACATCATCCATTGACTGGTCTACCACATCCAGAGCCTCTATACCTGTTGTACAGAGGCACCCAGGAAGGTGATGTGGGCAAGAAGAGTGCTCACCTGCTGCCCCACGAGTGGACTTGCCTCCATTCACTCCTTCCAAAAGGTAAAAAAAAAAAAAAAAAAATCACACAAAGGTACAAAAACAATCCAGATCAGGTGTGCACACATAAGAGTTGTACGCATTTCTCTCAATTTACAGCATATGATATGGAGTTTATGGCTCTGAGATTTTATTCTGGGTTCCTGCTGGCTGTGGGAAGACAGGCAACACCTAATCAGGCATAAAGCTAACATGGCACGGATGGTTAGTGTTTGAACAGTCAGCATGAGGTTTAGTGTAACAGTAATGTCTAGAACTAACCTGAACCAGCAAAGGAAGCTAAACATTTTGCAAGGCGAGAACAGCACTTTGCATCCTGGCTGTGATGTTTGTGATCTGATACTTGAAGCTCTGAGGCTGTACTATCAGACCATGGCCAAAAGAGCATTTTAATTTGCCATTTCACGTGCACATCCTATGGGAATTGGTTTAAGCATCATATTTTCCTGTCACTCCCTTCTGTCTCTTTGCATCGGTTGCGCTAATACAACTGTTTGGCCTTGTATAGTAAAGCAGACTGGGGGAGTTATCCAGGCTTACAATCCTGATCACTCTGTGTGTGCCTGTGCTGTGTGCATCTATGTGTGTGTGTGTGTATGTGCTCCAGCCTGGAGTAGGGCAGATAAGGAAACAGCTCCTTTTGAGGTCTACTGGCCTAGCTATGTCATCTAACTGCTCTCTGAGATTCCAAACAGACCAAATGAATTCATCTGGGCTTCTTTTGGCTTAAGCTGTTTAACAGACTGGCTTGTGAGAAATAAGCGCATTGCAGTTTAGCCCACTGAAATTCTCAGGTTCCTAATGAAACTTTTAACAAATGAATCTCACCACAAAACAAATTGCAGTGTAAACAAAACGGAGTAGCCTAACTTACTAAACTGATCCAGGTGCTTTGCTCCTTATTTAGAAGGATGCCAAGTGAAAACTGAAAAAGTATTGTGCAGCTTTATGTTTTACGCCTTTTACATGGCTTTATGCTGCAAAACATTCAGCTGATTCACTGAGGAATGAAACATTGCTATTCTCTTGGCTAGTGGCAAGGGTAGCCTTGGGAGTGCTATCTTTACTCTTACAGGGAGGGTGGAATGACTTTATTGTTCTCCTGTTCCCCAGTAAAGACAAGGGCTTGGATCCAAGTGAACATACAAAATCTAAAATCCCCGAGCCGGGTCTCAAAGCTCGTTCAAGGGCAAATATCTAGCTCACAACAAGCACTGTGGGGTTGGGGGCTGTTTGGTTTAGGTATGTAGAACCAGCCAGTTCCTGATTGAAAACTGACTTCAGCAAAGCCTGCTTTCCTGTGCTGTTCATGGCCAGGCCCCAGGAGCTGCTGTGTTTGTAACTGGCTTGACAGGTTACCCTTCATCCTCCTCCTCATGGTTACTCACTTTCCAGCTCTGGAGTCCAGGCCATGCTGTCTCAGCTCCACAGTTTCCAGTTCTGTCCCTGGAGCGGGCTGTTGTTTATTTGCTGGAAGGTCCCTGCAGTTTAAAGTCAATCAGCTGCAGGGCCATCAATCAGGAACAGAACCATGTTGTTTTCTGTCCCAGAGCCCAAATCTTGACTGAGGACACTCTGCAAGATCTGAGCAAATTGAAGATAAGTTGATTCTTATCAGACGGATTCACAAAAAGTTACCAAACACTGAGTAATATCCAAGGGCTGTAACACTTGAAAAATAGGCTGTGGGTAATTGGGTTCATGAATGAAACATTACAGATGGAGTAAGATGCAAATAGTAGCTTTTCTCCCTTCTTATTAATAGGGGGAGTTTCTACTTCCATTTACATCATGCATGTTGCATTCTTTCAGAACACCATTAATTTGTTTTTTGCTGAGAGCCAAATTTGGGTAAACATACATACTCTTAAATCAAACATAGAGCTCTTCTAAGAGTTCCATATAGCAGCACCAGGGAGGTGTTTAGCAGATTTCTGGTCCCTCCAGACCTGTTAACAAGTGATTCTGTATAAGGGACAATATTAACAGTTTTTTGGTGTATTTCAGAAATTGAGTACACAAGTAAGAAAGTTTGTGGGACCTCCTAGACATATGCTGTGTCTAGTCTTACTGATGCAGTTCTGTGAAAACCGGTGAAGCAGACAAGATCTGTCAACAATTATGCACCAAATGTCGGATTTGTTAAATATTGCATATAGATTGCCTGCTGAATAATAAGAAGCTAGTTCTGGAATTTGCTTCAGTCTAATTCCGAGCTCCTCCCAATCAGATATTAATGTCTGAACTTTCAAGTATATTAGATCAAGTTATTATTACTTTAATTTCATTGCTGCCTTCTTAGAAGTTCCTATCTAATTAACAATGATTGTGCTATTTGAAAAGTGCTTGATTTTTTACCCCATGGAGCAGCTTAGAAGTAACACTAGCTCTCTGAGCAGATCAGTCATTTGTTTTGATAACTCGGGTGATTAGTACATTGAAATGCAGTTATGTCATTCCAGATTCAGAATTGTTGAAACATCATGCACAATGTATAAAAAAGCTCTTTAGAAAACATTGATGTTTTAAGCATTCCACAGTTTGTCAGCTCTGGTAGAAGAAACAATGAAAATAGCCAAGAAATGTTCTTCCTTAGTGAAATGACAGAAGAAAACACTTTTCACCAATGAATCAATTCCCCTTCTTTGATGAAACAAAGTATGGGTTTGATCCAGTTGCTACTGCATCAGAAAGAGCAAAAGCAGATACTGCAGAGACAGTGCATATTCCTTCATGGGAATGAATGCATGGGTTAAATAGACAGTAATGTTTTCCAAGTCACTGAAGGTGCATTTTCAAAAGAGGCACTTTTAAGAGTCAAAATCATACTGAAGCATTATGGGGGAGAGGTTAATGCCCTTAAATACTTTTCATATATCTGTACAGGCAGCTTAGCCTGTTCTTAAACTCTAAACAAGGCTTTCAGATAGACCTGTGATGATCTCTGACTCACTCGGCGTTGGAGTGCAGTTGGCGATGAGTGTTGGCCTGTTGCTCAAGGTCAGAGCAAGAGCCCTCCAGGAAGCGTGGAGCAGGTGCTGATGTGAAAAGGCCTAGGTTCCCAAACAGGAGTGGCTGCAAAAGCAGATTTGGTCCCATAAAATGTGACATCAGCATGCTCACTTACTGAGTCCAATCTTTTCAGTGACCCAAATGCACAACTTCCAGTCATTTCCAGACCGCCAACTCCAGCTTCTCTTGAAGACAGGGAATAATGGCACTGGGCTAATGACAGTCAAACCTGGAGCAGCTCTGATGGCTCTTCAGCTGGAAAGGATTTGCATTCACTTCGGCTGACTCCCAGCACAATTCCTCCATTTCTTAGAGGTGACAGGATAAAGTACTTGCAGATAATGCTCTTTGCCCAGCACTTGGCAGTCTGACATGTTCTGTTCCATTTTACGGGGCAACGAGAAGGTATTCACAAATAGCACAGCTTTACATTAGTTGAATCTGTGGTTTGCAATAGTATTGTGGACTCCAAATTTAACTAGGATATTTTTATTATTTCAAACTGGATCTTGTACATATAGTTTCTCTCTTATCCTCTTAAAAAACAAACAAGCCCCCAAACAAACAAACAAACAAACCTCAAACAAAAACAAAACACCAGAAAGACTTAATAATAATTTAAAGTGGAGCTAGAAGGGGGATGGGAAATGGGTTGCTAATGTTATGTACCTCTTCTGGTCAGGAGGAGTTTAAGGCATAGTGAGAATAAATCCTGGGACACGAACCTGCATTAACTGGTCCTGCACACCAATGGGGAGCAAACCCAGCCCTCTGGAAGCAGAGACAGAGCTTTTGTTGTCTTAGATCTGAGAGTACATGTTGGGTTCTTCTCCTGTGGTGTTCAAGTGTCAGGTTAAGGGATTCAGCAGCAGATGCAAAACTGGAGCAGCTCTGCCTATCCTGGGAGCAAAATGTGCTTCCACTCCTCATCACCTCCTACCCACCTGGATGCCTTGCACATGGACTATGTGTCATGCACATGCCAGCTCCGTACACTGGCAATGCACATCCACTTGCTGTCGGCTCATTGCCTAATTCAGAGCACAGGGAGAGCCTCAGGGCCACCCCTGTGTGGTGATATGCAGATACCCACTGTGTTTTGCATTGTCAGGGCATTTTCCAGACCACTCCAATACTATTTCACAGGTACAAGGACAGGTTAATTTCTGCAGTGTCAAAAACTTATTATTTTTAAGGAGCCATTAAGTGAACAGTAACTCACCAAATAAATCACTTCTTGCCCTTTCAGAAAACCTGATTTTGCTACCATTCATTGCAGTGAAAATAATGACTTCAAAGGATGCAAAACTAGTCTTTGTGTATGTTACTATGGGCTTCCTCTGCATCCAAGCAGATCTCTGGCAGCTTCACTGGGGATCTGTAATTGTCTTTAATTAACCTAGACATAATGATAGGAAGCTGCAAAATTGTAATGGAGATGAGAATTTTACTTAACCAATGGTCTTATCAGGTGCTAATCTGTATATCTGTATTTGCTGCTTCACTCTTCAGAAAAAAACAGGCTGGAGAGACTACAAGAGAGGTGTTGAAATAAAAACCTGAGAAATTTAAACTCAAAGTACTTCAGAGATGCAGTGAACCATAATCTTCTTCAAACCACAGGCCATAGTCTCTCGCTGCACCTGTGTTTTGATGGTTCTGATTTACAAATTGTTTGGAAAAACAGACGATTAAAGTCCCTGTTATTTGTCACTTGAAACCTTCAAAGTAGTTCACAAAGAAAAGTGATGTGATTTTCTAGTCCGGAAGACCAGCTTAAAGGCAAACATGTGCAGCCCTGTAGCAGGAACTGTGGCCTGAACAAATTGATAGTCAGGAATCTGAGAACTGAAATCCTTGATCAGATGATACCACAAGATCCAGTGTTTATTTATACAAATAAGGCGATTAAGGCAAGAACACACATACCTAATTCTCATTAATTTTAATGAAATTACACACCTGAATAAGAGTTAAGCAACTAGAGACACTTGCGGATCAGTCTATTACAAAGATCATTGTATTAAGAGGGTCCTCACTTCTCAGGCTCAAGCTCTGTTCCTCACTTTTTCCATCTGACAAGCAGTGATAGGGAGTTAAAAACAAAGAACTGTGCTGATTCATAAAGTGTGTTATAAAGAACATTATCAGCTGAGATGAATGTTACATTGTGTGTAATATTTATTGTCAGAGCAAGTGGAGATGTTTTCTAAATTTTAAATTTCAGCTATGAACTTTGGCAAATTTTCAAATGTTAATGATTTTGGGGGGATACCATGCAAAACCTTCAATGTGTTTTCTGAATTTGGTTTGCTTGCTTGCTCCAGTTTATGTTTGTCCATTTGCTTTCTTAATTCTTTTCAGAAGCAGAAAGTTTTTAGAATGTATAAAGCCTGCAAAAGGTTCAGTTTTCCATTCATACATGGTAGCTCTGTTCTGCTTTGGCCTGGAGAATGTTCTTTATCAAAGAACTGCCTAGTGATGCCACCACAATGTAATAGTCCCAGGACAAATGCTTCAGGGTAGGTTTACTTACTCTGTTCTCCTGTACTGACATTTCTACCTTAGGATTATCAGCTCTGCTTAGCATCAAGTATTGTTGAAAATTACTTTTTCAAAAACAACATTTCTTTTAAATATACCTGTTTCAATAAAAAATAAGTCATCAGGGAAATACAAAAAAATTATTAAATGTTAGGTAGGGAATGTTCATATGATAGAGATGTCACTTCATGAAAGAAGTCCAAAGCTGACAGAAGCTGACAGTACAAAGGCCACAAAACGCAGCTGTTCGCCTCTATGATGCATTTGGGGAGCACTGATTCTCAAATCTGGCTACAACAGTAATACTGGTTTTGGTAGGTTCAAGAATGTCCGCATTCTAACACTTATTCAGTAAATCTCCAGAACTGAAATAGTCTTCTTCTGTGTTTTAGAAAACAAACACAGGAACAAAAGCATAAATAGAAGAGAAGATGGTAATTGAGATACGACCTCAAGGTAGTGTAGTAAGCAGAACAGTAATTCAAGTGAGTAACTACTTCCGAAAACTGTATAATAAATAGACTGGCTGAGCACTATGAGTTTGACTTCATTGTTTTGTAGGCTGGCTCCCAAATTGCATTTGGGTGCAGGTAAAGAAATGCTATTAAATCCTGGTAAGCAGCTCCGAAAAAATTAGATGCTAAGTTAAAACCCGAAGGACATCTTCACTCCCACTGACTACTGACCACTGACCTCAGCTGAAACTCGGACCATTGTATGCATGTATCCATACTGACCTGCCAGATGGTCAGTTTTAAAGGGCCAAAGGGATACAGATAAAGATGTTTTCAGCTTCTATTTCATTGTGCACCTGTCAAAACTAACAAGCTACAACCTGAGCAGGGAAACAATACTTGAATAGCATTTCATGGTGTTAGTTAACTGTTTTTTGCACTTATACTATGAGCTAATGCTGATTTGCACACGGAATTAAAGTTTACTTTCAAAATAGTCACTACACCATGGAAGTTTTTACTAAAATAGCAAAGCATCAGAAATCCTTATTTTAAACAAAACTGAGTCTGACTTCATTGGCTCCAGTGAAAGATGCATTACACCTTGACTTTGTCCAAAAAGTACTTCTACAACCTCAACGCAAGCCACAGGGTTACTAACAGGAACGTTGTCAAGAAAATATAGTTACATCCACTGCAACCCAAATGAAAGTTTCCTTCAATAAATACAATAATGGCAATGATCTTGGAGACAGAGGAAACAGCACAAAATAGTGTAAGAAAAAAGGCATGATGTCAATACAGTGTGTTTTCAGAACAAACTGAAAAGGGGAAAAATGAGATTTCCTAGATCCCTTGGTATCTATAAACATCAAGACATCACATTTGGGCTAATCTCAAGGCAAAGCAGCCATATAAAGCAAATCTACAGGCTTTCTAAAGTAAATCTACAGGCTTTCTTGGCCTTCTAAAGCATGGAAGATAATAAAAAGTAATCCTCTTTCCTTTTTGTTAAAAAAAAATACTTTAAAGTAGGGCGGACTTTTCTCCCACTTTGTAGGATCTATTTTAAATGATGTATTTAAATATTCTGCAGTTATGGTGCTTTTGTATTTTTTTTTTTTACATGCAGAGCGAACAGAAAGGAAATCCCTTGAAGTTATATTTTAAAGAATAATATTTTTTTTTCTCTCTGAATTCTTCATACAAGGTGTCTTAAAATAGATAAGACAGGTTCATTACCATTGTCATAATTGTCAGCCTCTGTCAGTTCCATTAGTGGATAAAAGTCTCTATGAATATTACTCACGCACTCCTAGCCAGCCTCCCAAACTCTGTACAAGCTTCCTAAAACTCTCACCTCTGCTGCTCTTTCCAGTCACTCCAGTTTGTTCTTCAGTCATTTAATATGACCCCTGCTAGGGTCCCCTTGTTACGATATGTCAGTTTTTTCTTTGCCATCCTTCTGCAATGCTTCTTACTTACTTTATTGATACATGAATAACTGAATATATTTATTGATAATATGAATCACTTATTTAATAAAGTAAGTTTCCCCTTATGTTCAGAGCATGCAGGCTTCAGGTTTGTCTGGCAGGTTATAACTTCACATCTTGGAGAAGACCTGAAATGTTTTATGTCAGAAGAGTACTCAGGTCATAGACCTTGAGATTAAGCAGAGACAATGTTTTTTATTTCTTTGGTTATACTGAATGTGTCTACAAGCATATCCTCCTCTTGGCATAAGAGGATTCCAATAAGGCTAGAATTCTCCTTTAGACTGCAATATTTCCACCATTTAGGCATTGATAAATCTGCCTTTGATTCTTTCACTGTCTAGTAAATATGCATAAATGTTTCTTCTGAAAATGAGATTTCATGGACATGTGGAAAGAAAAGATATCTTTCATTTTTAAGTGTTAAAAGCCCAAAATGTAAGAAAATCCAGACCTTGCTGTAATGGAGGAAGGAACTCTATAGAATTTTTACTTTTCTCCTTTATTTTTCTATATAAACTTTGATTAAAATTAAATTTACATGATTATGAAGCTACAAAAGACATTGTAAAACATTTAACACATGCTGTCGCGGTGGGTTTAGTCCAGTTCATCGTCCCCTCATACCTCCTCTCATCTCTCTCACTCCGTGTAAGTGTCTGTGTACTCCCACCACTAATCATACACCAGCTTTGACACATGCTGGAGGTCTTTATAAGCCCATTGAGTTCACTAATTTGGCTAAAAACTAACCTAACCAAGAGAAGAAAAAATCCATCATTTTGAGGTTAGTGAGGTGGTTCAAGGATGGTCCATTAAGTGCCAGAGATGGCACAAAGGAAGAGTATGACAAGACCCTTTGGCTGGTAGCAGGGACATGATAAGAGGAAACAGGGAGGACAGACAGTTAAGCCTTCCCTCTTTCATGAAACCACCCCATAAATATAAAAACGAGCAGAACTTGGCCCTTCTTACTAATGTACCTACATCTCTGTCACTGTTATGTGAGGCAGACAGCTACTGAGAAGACATTCCTCCTTCCACCCAAGGGGGGCTGAAATTCTTAAAGAGGGATAGACATCCATCTCAACCACAATCTCTTTCCTGACCATTTTGATATGGAGTCAAAATGTTTGTCATTAAAAGCAAACATCTCTTTTTTTGGTTACCGGTTCAATATCCCTTCCCTGAAGCCAATTTATATCAGATCAGTGCAGCCGTGTAATCATTAGATTTAAAAAATGTCACCACTCAGTTACAGAATTAGCTACAGTTTCTCTTCTTTCTTGAAAGACCATGTTCCTACACTCATCTGCAATAGTCTAGGGGCAATAGGAAAGATAGTGTACGGCTGTTTTTTTAAAAAAACAATAATAAAAAAGTCTTTTAGCTCATGAGCCTTAATTGAAGGCCTTAATTGAAATTAATAGAAAATGTAAAAGTTGAGGAAATTAGGGCAGCTGCAGAAGAAACCCCAGAAGCAAAAGCAGATTAAAGTAGAGCAATGAACAAACCCATGCAATGTCTTAATTTTGTTTCAGATATTTCTCCCTAGTGTAACTTGTTCCCCAAATCAAGCAACAAGTCTAAAGCACATGGTTTCTTCTGTAGATGCCTATTTATTCTACCACAGTGGTCTTTCAGCTGATGACAAAAGGAAGTGCAGCAGTTGGGGAGTGACTCTCCCAGCATGCCGAGAGACAAGAGTAGCTGGCAAGTGGCTCTGCGCTCATTCCCTGTTCCACATGTCACAGATTGAAGCTCTTCAGCCAAGAGCCAGCACTAGCTTAAACTTCATCAAAAACAGAGTATTTGTTTTTCATTCTAAAGACGGAATGACAATTATTTTATTCTCTTTTATCTACTTTTATTGTAAGCTTTATTCTTGAACTTTCTACAAAATAAAGAGACTTTTCTGCTCGCAGGTAGCTTAATGAGAGGGTTATACCATCGACCTTTATACATGTGAGAAGTCCCACTGAAGTCTGTGGAATTCCAGAAGGTGATAAGGAATAGTCTCACATGTGAGGAAAACATGGAGGAGTAAGAACTTATATTAGAATATTCTAAATTCACATTCTGTTAATGTAAAGTGACCTCAAGCCATCCAGTCCTGACCAGAAGCAGGTATGGTATTCATAGCATAAAAGATTTTCCCTGATCCACTGTTGAAGAAGGGTTGCTTTGTTAAGAAGCAAACAACGAAACAAGCCTTGTAACACAATACATTTTTCCCTCTTCTTAGGGTACCCCTTTCCTTTCTATCCTCCATCATTTCCAACCACAGTCAAATTTCTTTAAATTTTCTCTGCAGTACATGGGCATAGTTCTCTTACTCAGCTAATAGGCTCTTCACTCGGGGAGGATGAAGTGTTATTTCATGATTCGGTGTATTCAATAAAGTCAGAGTTTTCTAGCATGGAATCCTTATTCTAAACATATTTATTTTATTGAGAAATCAGTTTAGTGAGCAGTTTCCACAAGAGACTTGGGTAGGACAAGAGCAGTTGCTTCTATGTTTGCATTTAACCCTATATCATACAACCTTATGGAAAAATATCCCAGGTAAGTTCTTCATCCATTATTTTTTAATTGGTTTATTTGTCTTCTCATTTCACACTTTTCATTGACTCAGAAGGATAAGCCAAGCTTGGCTTTCGTCTTTGACGGTGAGCTGGAGGGTGAACAACCCCTGGGTAAATGAGCACCGAGAAAGAAAATAAGTAAAGGTGTACTGACAACACTGGCCATCCTGCAATTTAGTGAAATTAAATGCCTACCCACTGTGCCCTGACAGTAAAATCTGGCAAGAGTAGTGTTATGGAGTTGGACATCCCCGCAGGCTGAGTTTACAAAGAGAATTATTCAGACGATACACTACCAGCAGCATGCCCACTTTATCGAAGATTCAAAACAGTGACCCATTGTAAATGAGTGGGAAAAGATAGAATGAAAAATCCCTGCCAATCCCTGTTGAAGGGATACATGCATTTCGGTGGTTTCTCAGGTGATGCTTTCCTGGAGCAGGTGATGGGTTACTTGTTGCACATTGAAGAGGGCTCCTGGATAAAAGGGATTAAGTTAGGTGGAAATAATATGGAGCCCAGCAGAGACATACATCTGACAACATTTCTTCCACTTTATTTAGCACAGTACTCTTTCACACTAGTTCTGTCTTTAGTGTATTGCAGACTTGCACTGTTTCCTATCACACTGTACCTTTAAAAGGATGCACATGTGGGGACTCACTCTAGTACATACAGAGTTTTCAAGGATGCTCTTCCTCCCCCTCTTCTGACAGTCTGGCAAAATACATAGAAGACGGGGACAGCGGATGGAGTTACTGCTTTTTCCTTTTTCCTCTCCAAAAAGCTATGTCCTATAGGTTGAAGCCCTATTATAAGACAGTGGTGCACAGTCATTGTTGTATTCCACTGTGTCGGATGTTGTTTGCTGAATATGGCAGTTGTTACTGATTTATCTGGGAGCAAAGACGTGCTGTAGACTTGTTAAACACAAATTGTTTAACCATGGAAACTCCAGAAACAGACAGAATCCACACAAACCTTTGCTTTCCTGTTCAAAGAATTGTTAACCAGCTTTCCATGTGTTCAAACGAAAAAGTTTCTTCTCTACCTGGGCCCTATATGAAGGGCCATAACATTAACTTCTGGACTATTTCTACCATTCTTTGGGAAAAGGAAGGAGCCATATGTACTGCTTACATAATGATTATAAAATAGAGCCTGATAAAGACATTCCCATTAATTTATGGAGACTTTTTATTAGTTTCTACTCCTGACATGAACCTTTTCAAACAGAATAACCCAAATACATTTGTGTGCACACTGTTTCACTCCCAGGTGTGGTTTGGCAGCCGGGTACAGAAGGCTTGCTCCCAGATGGCCAGTACAGATGTTGGCACATGAACAAGGAAAGCATTCTCCCATGCTGGTCACTGCAATTGCAATTTCTTGTCTTGGTCTTCTGATTTCAAGAGCTACGGGGGTGTAGGCCACCAGTATCTCTGGTTAGTTCAAACTACTGGGGACTAACCTTTATTTCATTTTCAGGACGACAACAAGACAAATTGGAGAGAGAGCAGAACAGTGCAACTCAGGGCCTGTGGAAAAACATTTAGGAAGTCCATGCATCCATAGGTAGCATAGAGGTAGGATGTTGGCAATAGTATAAAAGCCATCTCCTCCCCGCTGCTTATGTGTACACATGCAGCCTGAGTTCAGATACTGTATCACAAATTGTACTTGGAAATGCCCAGGAATGAGTAGGATGTACCTTCATTTCTTACTCAGAAAATTACTGTGGATTAAAAAACAAGCAAGTTATTGTGCAGAACTCCACTCGACTTCAGCTGAAGTTCTATTTGCATGTGCGCCAAACAGCTTGAGGAAAACGCTCTCCAAGGTTTCAAGCTGTGAGGAGCAGATTCAGTATCTTGACTGGCCTCTGCATTTCAATGATTCTGTTACAGGAAGGTTTTTCTCCTGGCAGTTTCTGAACACATACAAAGCACAGTTTCAGTCTCAAGTTCCTGCATCAGCCCAGAAGTAAATTGGGAGAGGTAGGTGACCAAGCATGTCTGTATGCTGAGAAAAGTGTTCTTTAGAAGCTCTGAGAAAAATGTCAAAGGAAACAAAATATAAATAGGCTTCTGCAGTTTCTGAGCAGATTGCATGACGAATTTCAGTAACCAAGAGTAAAAACTACCTTTCTCTCCCAAGAACTTCTATTTGGATATGGTAATGACATTATTGATAAGCTAATTGTACCATTACTGAATGCCATCCTGTGTGTGTCTCCTTGAGTGGGAAGCAGTACATCTACTGCATTTCTACTTTTTCCGCAGATACTTCTCTTTGCAGAAAATTATGTTACTAATCTATCTGTTTGTTAGCTTTTGCTCTCCTTTTGCTAAACCAGAGAAAGAAAAATACACTCTCCTGTAGCAAACAACAGAAAGAGAAAAAAAGGAGATGGATGAAGTTCCATTCCAGCTAGAAATTTAAGAAAATGTTAGAGATTACAATAATAGGCATGGTGTGGAGCCTCAAGTAATCTTGTAAACTTCAGGGAACCAGACCAGATAATCCGACTTGCCCTTTCTGTCTCAGCTGTCTTCCAATTACTATTTACCATCAGGCTACACAGAAAATTTCTACTGATGGCGACAAAAACTTCTAGCCAAATCTCAAAGAAAGGGGTACAATCAAGTGATTTTAGTATGTAACGCCATTAAGTGGTTTATTCCTTAAGCACATCATCATCTTGGATCACAGTCTTGACCTTAAGCTTGTGCTTATGTTATACTTTAAAATTATCCTCAGTTTAGTTTGGTTTGTTGTCCTGACATATAAGCCTAAACCTTAGTGAGTTTGACACATTGTAAGTTAGGACAAGTAGCTTAGAAACCACTTAAATAAGATTTGGAGGAGGAGTTATTTTTTGTGGCTGTAAATTAGAAGTAAATATAAAAATATGACATCCTAAAACCCTAATAATGAAATTGTGTTGCATAACTAAGTTTCCTTCTCAGATAAATTCTACAACACCATAAGCATCTCTCATTGTCAATAGCCACTTACAACAGAAACATCAAGAATTATTTAGTCATAGTGTAATTTCAGTTCTCTTAAATACTTATTCATTTCATGGTTTACTTGGTTAAAATATGATCTTCTGTCATGCTCCTTTTTTGATTTTTGATTTGGTATCTAAGCTGTTGTTTGAATGGTGGTGGGAGTAGTAATTTGTCTTTGATACTGTCTATATGCTCTTTCACCTGCTAAATAAGCAGGAAATTATCTTAACATCCAGTTTAATGTAGCTGGTTGAACAAAACAGGCACCTTGACCTTTACACCTGCATTTCTGTGCCTGTTGTTAAAATAGACTCATAAACAAGATATCTTCCTAAATGAATTTTATTCTAAACCTATGCTCTCTATTCCATAAGTTTATTTAAATAGTTTTAAAAATTCAGCCTAAACTATACGTAAATCTTTCTAAACTGGACCCTTTACATACATGCATTCTCTTTTACGTGAACAGTACTTTGTTAATGGTCCAATAAATGTGTTTACATTTTAAATACTTCAGTTTTTAATTGGCTGAATATTAATCACAGATCACTTTCAGTTCTGTTGTGATATGCAAATTATTGATGTCTCAGCTGCATTTGTTTTCAGGTATCAGTCTATCCGCATAATGCAAAACAACATTCTGCAATTATTTCAATTAGATGCAGTCAACCTTTGGAGCATTCTATTTATTTCATTTCTGTAAATGAAGAAAGCAATTGCTGTTTTCCATTCCCTGAAGTTTACTGGCCAGAACTGGCACTCACAACTGGCATGTGTGCAATACATGAACAGTTTTCTAACTGAATTATGTTAGCATTCACAGTAAAGAACAAGCACTTGAACTCCCCTTGCAAGATTTCATTTGGTTAACTGACTCTTCTGCCTTGGAAAGAGATGTCACCTTGTTTGGGGGTATTCATTACCATTTTAAAGTATATTATGAAAGGCGGAGTAAATAGGAATTCCTAATTAGCAGAATCTGTTTTGCACAAGTGCATAACATTAGATGATTTTTTTTTCATCAGACTGCAGCTGTTACCTAAGCAAAGGAAGAATTTCATCTAACCACAAAGAATGAGCTGCACAAATAGCTGTGTTGTCTTAAGAACGGGTCGGGTATGTCTCCTCACAGCGATTTTGTTCCATAATTGCAATTCACATTAAATGCAGCAAATGTTACCATCCTGCCCACTCAGTTTCCACCTCTACTTTTGTTTCAAAAAGGGGGGTGGGGGAAGACGGTCAGAAAAGATGGGGGGGGAGATTCCTTCCTTTTCTTCTCTTTCCTCCAGCCGCGGTGCTGAGCAG
>NW_010120492.1:0-8229 GCF_000699245.1 Pterocles gutturalis
CGGCGAGACTACAGATCCCAGCATGCAAAGCGGTGCGTGAGGGACCCGGCAGGGCTGCAGCGGCGCGCGGCATGCTGGGAGATGTAGTCCCCGCCACTATCACGGCCCTCAGCCGGGTGCCGCCGGGTAACGGCGCTGTGGGGGTGGAGGGGAGAGGAGCGGGGAGGCTGCTGAGCTGGGCGGCGGCTCTTCTCCTCTGTCAACCCGCAGCTGCTGTTCTCACACCGAGTCGCATATGGAGCTGAGCAAAGAGAGATGAACTGAAATGAATGCGCTGCTCCCCGCCTGCGCCTGAAGGGGCTGCGGCAGCACGGCCTCCACAGCCTGGGACCTCCTGACAGGGCCTTACCCCCCCAAGCACTGCGGGTTCGGTTTCTTACTGAGATGGGGCTTACGAGGGTTTGCTGTCAGCCCATCTGCCCGCTCTCATAACGCATCCTTAACGTGCTGCCCATTTTCACTTAAATTCAGCAGAGGAAAAGAAGCCTTACAGGCACTAAAGTCCTACCAGGCTTCAAGGGAAAGTCAGTGGCTGGGGTTGCACTGAGGAGAGTAGCAAAAAGGAAATTTGTGCGAGTGCGAAGGGGCAGGGACCCTTAGCCCAGCCTCCTGTCCCGCTCCAAGGCGTAGCTGCAGGCTGGCCCCACCTCAGGCACAGCATGTGCTGCTGTTTGCCCTCCCAAACGAGGTGACATGGGAAAAAGATGGGGGGAGAGGGCAAGAACATTTATACAGGGAGCTGGGAGTACTCTTGCTTCAGCGCTGGGCTAAGATGTTGGGGACACATCTATAGGAAACTTGACCTCAGCCATTCTGCTGTGCAGAACAACCCATTATTCCATTTAAGTGGATTGCTTAAGGCCTGGATGTAATTTGTCATCATTTCACATTTAATTTTAAATTAATTGGTTTTTAAAATAAAAAAAAGTATTTAACATTTATTTTGCCAGGGCAAAGTCTTGCTTTATTGGAACCCACCCAAAGCTGTTGCTGCAAAGATTGCTTTTCTTGCACACCACTGAGAGTCTCTCTTATTTACATTCTTCCTGTGCCATGCCCCCCATAATGATGGCAAACCCACCCTGCTTGTCTTCCCCTCCATAAAACAAAGCAACACTTGCTATTCTGCTGAAAGCTCCAGCGAGTACAATGCCACGGACAGGAAAGAATTAATCTCTACATCAACCATGAAACAAACAGAGGAACCAAGATTTTCGTGGAATGACCTGCGGTTGCAGACAGCAATTGTTTTAGAGCCTGGTACTGCTTTGTGCTTTGCTTGTGATCCTCCCTTGGGTCACGCAATGTAGGAACAACTTGGGCAAGGCCTGTCTGCCTCCATCTGTCTTGGAGGCAGGGAGAAGCTGGACCCACTGGAATCGTCCTGCACCAGCAGCTCGGCTAACTTCCTCACAATCAGGGCTTAGTTGTAAAAAATGTCACCCTGTATCATTTCCTGGGCAGAAGATGCATGTCAGCTGGAAAGACAACAGCCTGCTCCAGTCTATTTTTTTACCTGTATGTATATATGCTCTCAAGATTGGAAAACTAACATGCAACTAGCCAGACAAACTGTCTGCAGAGGAGCCAAACAGCACGTCTTTCTGTGTGGGCTGGGAATCTCCAGGAATGTCTCCCTCAGGAGCCCTCCAAAACCAAATGCAGTTCCTCTCCGTCCCCTTCAGCCACCATCACCAGAATGGGTGGGTCAGTAACCACCACGAGGTTTTTTCTCACAAGAGAGCAAGCACGTACAGACTGGAGAGCAGAGTAAAGACCAAAACTTAATGGTGCCAGCAGGTTGGAGCCTTTTCAAGGTCACAGTGCTCCCATTTTAAACAGAGCTGTTGAAAGCTGGGGGGTGTTTTGAATTAAAAATGAAAAAGATTGCTTAAATGCAAAAAAAATAATTCAACTGTCTCCACTGAAGCATGGAAGGAAGATGGTGGGCATTTTAGCAACCCCTGCACACAGATTTATTGAGGGCAGTGATGGAGGAAAACAAGGTGAGACTGGAGCTGTAAGAAGCAAGCACTGCTGTCTCCACAGTCAAAGGTCTGCCTTTCTCATTTTCACATATCTGCCTGAGAAATTAAATTGAATGCATACAAAAAAAGAAAGACAAACACCATCTTCAACAGAGCTTGAAATTAAGTTTGTGCAAGAGCCTCTGGATTGTCCCAGGGGAGGGGGCTTCCCCTCCTCCAAGTGTAATTTCACTTCCAGTCAGCCCCAAACGTGATGAGAGACTGAGAGAAGTACCTCACACCACCTAATAAGATTCATTCTTGCTTGCTCTTTCTTTTTTTCCTTCTTCTCCCTCCCTTGTCCCCTGGGGCCTGCACCAGATCCCTGTTGAAAATGCAGGAGTGGCTGGGAAGCTTTGCCTTGAAAATGCAGGGCCCAGGGAGGGGAGGAACAGTGGGCTGGTGTAACACAGAGATACCAAGCAGGGTGCTGATGCAGTGTCAGTCAATGTGTCTTATCCACTGCCCTCCTGATCCCTGGGGTTTCTATCAAGGGAAGAGGAAGGTAGCATTAATCCTTGTACGGGCATTGTAGAGGCTTTCAGCCACCATAGCCAAGAACATCTGTCCCTCTTTTTTGGGGGTGACAGTGTTTTCTAGTGGGGTGGATGTTTCCAGTACCTTTGGCCACGGCAGTTCTTTCTCAGCCTTTTGCAGGATCTTGGCTTGTAAACTTGACATCACACCTTAAGCAATACCTTTGTGAATGTGATTTTTTACTGCAAAGGTATGGATTTGGCTTATACTCTAGTATGCTAAAATTTTAGCAATGCTTCCTCAAAAGTGTCTTAAAAGTGCTTCCATGTTTATGGCAGGTGGGCCCCTTGTTGTTAAAAAAACCCTGAAGTTACAGATAGCTGATGTCACGTAACATGGCCAAATGACAGAGTAAATCAGTGAGAGCATTAGCTTCTTCCAGGCTTGTGGATTAGCCAACAGAGGCCTCCTGTCAAATAGGCCCATCCATTCTCCTCCAGTCTGCAGAGAGAAGGAAGAACCAGGACACTAGGGTCATTTCCCTGCCTGATCCCATGGGACTGCCATTTAGTGCCCCAATGAGGGTTCGCACATTTTTCCCAGTGGGTTGTAGCTTATAGGGACTAGCAGCAGCAGGGACTGAACAGTGTGCAGTTGGTTAGGAAGACTAAGCCTTGTAATGCCTTAGCTTGTGCTTTCTTGCCCTGTGGCTGATGCTCCTGGGCGTCTCCCCCTTGCCCCAGGAGATGCAGTGGGCTGTATTGCAGTGGGCCACAAGCTGCTGCCCTTGCTTGCTTCCCATCACTTCGTGTCCTGAGTGGCTGGTCCTCCTCCAGGAAGAAGGAAGTTGAAAAACGTCTCCTGAGAGGTTTCATGGCCTCCAGAGCTACCTGGGAGAGGCCTTTCACAGAGCAGAGAGGACAAATGGATATTTGGAACAATTTTTGATGACACCCGAGATGTGATGTATCACCACATTCCTGCAGGAGATCCCTCATGTCTTACCATACTGCTGCCAGAAGAGCTTGTCCTGGCTCTTCCCAGACGGGAGGACAGTGTGCAAGAGCTGGCTGGTCCAACAGAGCTGGAGTGGATATGGTGCATCCTGCAGAGTTGACCTCAGCATGTCACCCAGTAGACCTCCACAGAAATCAGGCAGCCTGCTCGCTGCCAGCAGCAGCCTTGTTTAGGCATGACCGTGCAATGCAGCTTGCCATTTCACTGAGCTTAGGGCATCTTTCCCCTCTCCCTTCTGATGGAGAACTGACTGCCCCATGTTTTGACTACCGCCCACTTCAGAGTTGTGGTCAGCACTTCTGCAGAGCAGGGATGGTCACCATGTTGCCAAAATGACAGCTAGAGATGCCATGAGACTACGGAGTTAAGGCAATATTCTCCTGTCTCCTTCTGTCTCTGTCCATTATCTCCATAATGCAGGCATCAATCTCAGGGACCTGAAATGTTTTTGCTTGAATTTCTGTTGTAGCATTTGGGTCAGATGAAGACTGAAGTGAGTACCCTTGAAATGAGGACAACCAAAACTGATACATTGTGCACTACAGAGTCTGCTGTGTTCTCCTGGAAAAGGAGTAAGCACTTATGCTGCACGACAAGACAATGGTGCAATATTGTATTATTCACATCATATTTAATAACGCTCTAGTATCATTCAATATAAATAAATAACCATTAAAAATTACTTTCTTGACATTCTCTTTCCTTCATCAATAGTATTTTCTGCAACAGGAAATGTTAGTAATATTCATAGGTTGGTGAATTGGATGAATCTCAGAGAACATGACTATCAGATACTAATATGCTAGTAAAAACCAGGTGCTGGGATGCCTTGTACAAACACTTCAGGGTTGATCTGCAGCTTCCCTCCTTATTGCATCCCTGCATTCACTTTCCCTGAAGCCTGTAATTCTCACCACTGCTCCACTCTTGGGCTGTCCCACCCAGCTCTGCTATAATAATAAAGAGCAATCGTAACTTGTGGTATCTGTTACTCACCTACCCTTAGCTGATACACCTTGGCCAGCAGCAGTCCTTGCTGTTGTTAGGCTGCTCTACAGGGAAAAGAGTAGTTGTGCTAAACAGGTCCGAGTGTCTGAAAGCCTGGAATGTCAGCTGTGTACATCCACGCTGTCCATAGAAGGTCTCAGTCCTGCACAATTTGGTGACTAACAGAATTTCCTGATTCACAGAAACTCTCCTCCACAGGGCCAGGCTGGGGCAAGAATGGAGATGGTGCGATTGGGCTGCTCATGAGAGCAGGCTCCGACCAGCACTGAACTGACAGTGCATGTCGCTGGAATCCAGGTCCCCAGTGGGAAAAACAGGAATAGTGATTTTGCTTTCTTATAGGGATACAGAGAGAACAACTCTCTAAAAACATGTGGGGGGTATCTCTTGCAATGGGAACCGACCCTTGCTACAAACACCCTACCAAAAGCCTGTGCAGGACCAGCACCAGATTAAAGGCCAGGGAATTAATCACCATATCCCCTCCTGTTCATACAGGCAGAAATCCTGCCCATCTGGGAGGGGAAAATGGATGATCATAAATCAATTCCTTTATTCCCTCTCTCTTGCTCATTCACTGAAACCACGAAGAAGGGGACTTAATCTTGGTTTAATGTTGGGTGGAAGCATTGAGCCCACCTGCCTGGTGGCAGAGATGGGTTGGCAAAGCCCACTGGAGTGCAAGGCCTGTTACCTCCTGCAGAGGAGAGGACACAAAGCTCTGACAAATGGACAACAAAAAATGTTTTGTAGATGCAGGGCTTCCTTCATGCTGTCCAGTGCCACTAAACCAGACCCTTGCTCTGTAAGGACCTTTCTGGGGCGAAGAGAAGACACCATTTTCATGGCCCATTCAGTATTTCTTCACGCTGAGGTGGCTGGCGGGGTGGCCTTGTAAGTGCTGGGTGTGTTCATCCAGAAAGACCCTTGCCTAAGCCTCACTAAACGCAGTTTCTGTGTCTCTGCTGCCTATTCTTTGATTTCTCCTGCCTGCCTCTCTGATAGGAGGCATCTCACCCCCTGTGCCCCCTCCTGTACTGTAACCCCACTCCCATAGCAGGATGTGCAGCTGCTTGTGCACCAACTCCCTCTCTCAGATACCCTTCGAAGACCCCCCTTCATGGAGAATTCTTGAGATCCCATGGGGACTATCTGCTCAGTGAGGCACTCCTTTGCACATATTTTTTACCTTGCTATGATTGCTTAGGAGCCAGAAACTTAGTGCCACCCACGTCTCTTGCATAAAGGAACTGTAATTCCCTTTGCTGTACACCCCTCTTTGCTGTGATTCTGATTATTTTGCCAGTTTAAGACACCACTGTAAAGAAACCCCAGGGAGTGCAGAACATACAACATTCATCAGTGAATGCGAAGCTCTACTGTTCTTCTGCAAGAGTCTGGGGTGAGGAGGGGAAATATTCTTTCTTCATGAACATGTCAGGTGATCTAGGCTAAAAACCAAAACTAACAAGAAATAGGCAGAGAAGAATTCTAGTATAAATAAATCATCAAATAAATAAGTCTTCTGGCAGCCCAGAATTTTTTGGGTGGGGGATGATTCAATTGCTCATACGTTTCCCCCAGCTGTGAAATCCTCAATGGGTTTTGAATGCCTAAAGCTTTGTTTCTCACAGCCCGAGTGAAGATGGTTTTCAAGATGTGCTCAGAGGGGTTTCTGGGTCATTCAAGGAATCTTCCTGGAAAAGTCACAGCGACACCACTCCCCACGCACACACATGGTACCAACAGTTGTGCTTTTCATCCCGTGCATCCTTCCTTCAGTCCTCATTTGCCACCTCCTCCTTTGTGGGCTGCCTTCCACCTGGCTGCTTTCCTGTTTTATTGAGGGAAAGGGAAACCCTTTCACATGACACTGTCTCCTCTCTCTTCCCAGAGCCACACATGCTTTTCAAAGTTCAGCTGGGAAACCTTGTCACATTTGCTATTTCAGTTGTCGTCTACGTGCTCAAGATATGTTTCCTGATGATGTCCCTTGACATTCTCACAGGAGATGAGCGCAGGCTGAGCATTGCTCTTCTCTGAGCACTTCTCACCCACCTCCACCTCAGAAAGGTGTGTTCTTCTCTGAAGGTCTAGGAAACAAGTCTGTATACATGATTTGAGGCTACTGAAGCACCTGATTGTGCTGCAGCAGGGTTCCATCCTAGGAGCAGGACTTTTAGGTCCACCCATCTTTGACCCTGCTTTCTAGTCTCTGCAGCGAGACGTGGAGGCCTTTGAGGCATGGTACCTGCTGGGTCTCCCTGAGTGGGAGAGGAATTTTATCCAGAGGGCTCTGGGCATGGGGATCTGGGACAGCATTTTCCAAAACAACGTTAAGCAAGGGCAGTTCAAGTTCTCAACCAGGGCGTAGGCACCAGATCCCTTCTGAACTCCCAAACCCCAAATGAGGCGCTTTAGCACAGCTTCTTCCCCAACACTGAAGGCTGATCCGTGTAGGTATCTGAGTGCATCCTTCAGAGGAAAAGCTGCTCTCAAACTGGCTTTGTTTTTAAGCTGTTTTCAGAGCATACCAGCCTCAGGCCAAGAGGTCCACGTTTGTGCTTTTGTGACAACTCCTGTCCTTGAACCACTGCAGGTCGTAGCTGCTGTACTGAAGCTCAGATTTGACGATATGCCAGGAGGCATCTTCAGAGGCACCCGCAGCCATCCTAGATTTCAGCTTCTGTGCTGGCACAGCCGAGAATGGAGATCGCATCTAATAAATTTTAATGAATGGTTTAAAAACAAAGAGCCTGCAGGTAAAGGGAAGCACTCCTCTCCGAACCGTGGAATGGGAGCCAGGGCATGAAGTCAAAGGTGAAGAGCTGTAGGATCGCAGGGTACCACATCAGCTCTGTCCCTGCTTATTACCACCTTTTGGGCAGTGGGAGCTGATCAGCGTGGCTGCATTTGAGGGTGTTTATCATCCTCCAGCTGTGGAGCAGAGGGCCAGGCAGAACAGGCAGTGCATGCAGCTGCTGTGGTTGCTGACAAACTTCGGGAACTATCGCTGCCCACTGCCTCTGTCAAAACAAACACAAGGTGAGGTAAGGAGGAGATTGAGGTGTCAATACCACATCCAGTACAACAGGGCAGAAGATGCATTTCAAACAGGGTTGTCTCCTGGCTCAGGTAGACACTAGGCAGGCATCAATAACCAAGTTCCTTAACCACACTATGCACAGCTTCAGGCTGGGATATGGCTGAAGAGCTGCTTGTTCTATCTGCACTGCAGAGTCCTAGCTGGGTATTTTATTTATGTATTAGCAAAAGTTTTTGAAGGATTTTTTTTGCCAGTAAAATCATTATTTTAACATCTCTGATTTTTTTTTTTTTTAAAGATAGAACAGGAGGATGAGATCTGAGGATCCCTGTTCAGTCTGTCTGGAAGCTCTGAAATGGAGGTGAGCTTCTCTCCCTGTTTCCAAATATCAAAAGCCAGCAGGAGTCCTATGCTAACCTAAGCAAACTCGTCTCTCTCAGATGCCTCTAACTCAATGTTAGTAATAAGTGTGGTGTTCCTCAGGGGGTGGTATTGGGATCGGGTGCTGTTTAACATCTTTGTTGGAAACATGGACAGTGGGATTGAGTGCACTCTCAGCAAGTTTGCTGATGACACCAAGCTGTGTGGTGTGGTGTGGTCAACACGCTGGAGGGAAGGGATGCCATCCAGAGGGACCTTGAGAGGTGGGCCCAT